>NW_013666510.1:221460-233088 GCF_000517525.1 Limulus polyphemus
CCTTCCCCCCCACCCCATTTCGGGGAAATAATTTTCTCCTCCTTATGACACCTATCAATAATTTATATTCTAGTACAACATACAGCAGACTCTCTTCTAAGTTCATAAGGATTTCTCCTGGGTAGCGATCTTAAACACTTATACATGAGTTGAAGTGGAATGTAGGGTTGTCTTTTTTGGACTGATGAAGACGTTCTGGAGTGTGTTTAGTGAGAGGAATAAAGCGTTCCGGTGCCAAATATTGTATCAATTTTAGCTTTAGTGTTTACCTTCTATGTAGCTTCACAAGCAGAAAAAAAAAACGGTCTACGTGTTTAATGTGATAAGCGACGAAGTCAATATTCGTTTTCTTAAAGAAGTCTAAAAGCTTTCAAGAATGATGAATGATAAACTTAAAATATATTTAGGAGAAAATTTGAAGATTTTTAAAATGGTAAGTGATAAAGTTCAAATATCGTATTCTCATTATTTTCTTAAATGATGAATAATAAAGTTCAATTATTTTTTCATTAGAAAAAGTTAAAGGTTTTTCTTAATATTTATCACTTGCATTGCCAGTAGTTCAGATATCTTTGTTTTGTATCTTGTATCTATGGCAAAACTACTAAATCTGTCTGAAGTTATTACTAATTTTGAAATACCGACTATCGGGAAGGCTGCCAATCAGCAGCACCCTATCATCCACTACCCACGCTTAAGGGATAACTCTCACTCTTATAACGCGCCTTCAGTCTATAGTGCAAGGAATATTTTGTGGTATTGTATGGATTCGAACCCGACTCAGCTCCGAAAGCTAGAGCTATACCTCAGTATTAACTCACACCTCTTTACTTTATTTCATTTTGTATAAACTTTTTGATTCATTTAAAAACAGGCTTAAGAAGAATTGTGTTTCAAAGAAAAAAACTTTATAGGTTGCTTTGTTGCTTTAATAATGCAACTGATAGAGTGGTGCGTTAAATATAACTTGTTGTTCAGTAAAAGAATACACATGAAAAGCTGAGAAATGATATTGTAATCCATAAAAAGGCAAAAAGTACGAAAGAGAACGAACAAAAAAAAGTAGAACATCTTTTACACGTCAGGATAGGCTACATGAAAACATCCACAAAGAGTCATGTCAGTACACCACAATATAGACAAAATAAATAAGAAAATCACCTTGGAGCAGATTATAAGTCCTTTTTTTTAAGTGGGTGGATATAGCAGGAGGGGATTATCTTTTTCTAGAATGTTTCAGTAGTTTTACTAACAGAAGCATGAATGCTGAATTCAAAAAGTTGTTAAAATAGGCTAAAGTTATATGAAAATTAATGCATTTTTGTCGATGGGCTATTCCAAACACCAAGAATTCTTCATTTGTGGGATATTTTTAATTGAATGAAGCAAACTCTTATCTTTGTTGACAACAGCTTTTCAGGATTTATCGATTATGAGGCAGTACTTAAGGAAATGCTGCTAATTATTTTTCGAAGCAATGACTTATGCCGGATAGAGCCATCGGTTGTAAATTGTGGCAAAATTCCGAAGAAGAATTATAAAGTAGAATATTATTACGCTATTAAATAGGCGCTACTTTTTTATGTATTTTCCTATGTATTTGCATTTCAGTATTTTTAAAATAGTCGTTTCATTTCTGTTCCTTGACGATAAGGACGTATAAGCTAAGCCTTTATAAGTCAACTATGATTTAGAGTTATTAAATGTCCGTGATAGTGTCATAGTACCAGAAAGTGCAGAGAGGTTGATGATGATGTTAATACTCTAATTGGTTTTTGAGATTTCAAAACTTCTCAGTGAGCAATATTAAAAAATGTTAATAATGTTGAAGAATCAGCGTATTTTACCAAGGTTTTATCATTGAGGAATTTATTTGTGATTTCAAATAATTCACCAGTAACATGAATTGAAACGTTGCGCTTGTATAATTTTATCCAGTATATTAAATAATCAACATAAGGAAAAGAAGAAAAATAGGTTGTCTTTAAAGTGGACAATAAAATTCTAGTAGCTTTGAGATGGCAATGAGCTTGGAAAAAATTAGTCTTAGTATCCAAATAAAAGTATAAGTGCCTTAAAATCGGCTCTTTATGGTCAAAGTAATATATTAATGCAAGTCTTTTGAACTGTTCAGACTTCTTAGTTTGAGTACTTAAAAGAAGATGATCTAATGTTTGATTCACAAGTCTTGAGAGCCACTCAGACTTGGACAGAAGATTTGTTTTTATATAAAATTGGTTTCTTGTCTCTCCCCACCAGGATATTTATAAATTGCTTATAAAATTTATATAATAAGTTTGATAGATTTTAAAACTATTTTTGATTTTGCAATTTTCGATATTACGAGGCCTCTAGGTTTTAGATAAGTGGATATACTTGTGAAAAATAGTCTATATTAAATTCCAAAAGTGTCTAACCATAATAAAAATTATCAGACAAGGTCAGACCTAAGGTTAAGGGTTAAAGTTGAAAGCTTGTTTAGATATAATTTTTCCAAATTTTTATATACAAGTAAAGTGAATTCATATACAGTAAAATCTCCCCAAAATTTTACTGTTTACCCAAATTTCACAAAGAAGGGATACCTTTTAGACCCATCATCGCATCCAGCAACAGTCTAACTTACTCCTTAGCCTGCATGACCAGGTGGTTAGGGCACCAAACATGCTCGCCCTTTCAGCCGTGGGGGCGTTATAATGTGACGATCAATCCCACTATTCGTTGGTAAAAGAGTAGCCCAAGAGATGGCGGTGGGTGGTGATGACTAGCTGCCTTCCCTCTGGTCTTACACTGCTAAATTAGGGACGGCTAGCGCAGATAGCCCTCGTGTAGCTTTGCGCGAAATTCAAAACAAACAAACTCCTTAGCCAAATACTTAACCGAAAGACTGTCATTTCTACAAGACTCACACAAGTACATTGTAAAGAGCTCAACGGATTTTGTATCAAAGATGAAAAATATCAACCTCAAAGACAAATACGTGTTATCATTTGATGTAAAAAAACTTGTTCACGAAAGTTCCATGAACTGGTGCTCTAGATGTTTTATCAAAATAGCTTGACGAGGCAAGTACACCTCCAGCGGAAAAAGAAGAAATCATTACTCTGTTAAAATTATGTCTTAAAAACTCCTATTTTCAATTCAACATTGAACATCATCAACAGAATCAAGGACTCAGCATGGGAAGTCCTCTCATCTGTGACACTTTCACGGATGACTTTGAAAACAAATTGTTCAACCAAGTACCATATTTCTACACACGCTATGTGGATGACACTTTCACTCTTATACCCAAAGACAACTGATGGTTAAGGAAATTTCATGACTTATTGACGCTCCCATACAGTTCACTTACGAAGCCGAAAGTGATAATAAAGTTGCCTTTCTAGGTGTTTTAATCACAAGGAATTCCGATGACACAATTGAAACAGAAATTTATCGAAAACCAAACAGTGTTAGTCTATTCCCCCACAAAGATCAAACCATGCATACAAACAAAAAAAAATTGGTGTTTACAAAAAATTAATTTGGCGTATGCTCAATATCTGCTCAAACCAATAAAATGAATCGAACAAGAAATCAACTACTTAAAAAATGTTGCCGTATCACGAGGATTTGATACCGATTTAATCAGCAGGTTGTTCTACAAACTTAAAAAAAGGAGTTTTATAAACAAAGCCAAGGAAATAATGTGGAAAAAATCAAAATCTATATGTTTACCTTATAACCCGGAAATCTCAAATGGAATGGGTATATTATTGAACAACAACCAAATCAAACCAACCTTCAAACCTATAGGAAAACTTTCAAGTAAAGGGAAAGACCCCATGAACAATTTCCAGAAACAAGGAATATATTCGATCCAATGCCCATGCAACAAAGTGCACGTAGGTCAAACTAAACGGTCGTTGAACGTAAGAATAAAAAAACAACATGAAGATCATTGCCACCGTTTGGAAATATCAGCCGTTGCCGCTCATGTATACCAAAATGATCACATTATCAAATTTACAAAAACGAAACTCATCGCAGAGAAGCTATTGAAATACACAATAATGCAGAGAAACTCATAAACAATGATATGGGGTTTTCAACTGAATCCTTTATGGAAAACATTTTTCAACGGAACATGTATGAAAAAATCAGACCGAGAAAACAACATTCGCTAGATGTCGCTGTACGCGCACACACACAGTGTACCCTTGAAAATGACGTACTTGGTACGTCGAAACTAGTTGGGGTAATCATCTTTATAGTTTGTAAATTTGTGTTTGTTCTTCGTTACTAAATTTGTGCTTTTAAATCTGTCAATCTTTACAATAGTAATTTTGTTTGCTTAAATGCCTATACGTATTACTATATTTTGGAAACGAAGATTAGGGATAGTAGTGAAAAAATCAATGAATAATATCTCCATAAAAATACAGTTGAGGCTATTATAAAATATTATATCAGTAAGTGATTCTAAGAGATTTTCAAACATGTTAGAATGACCAACTAACATTTAACTGAAATCTCCTACGGGAACCATCGTTTCCATGACAACGAAATCAATTTTCATTCCAGTCCCATCTACTTACCGTTCACTAAGTTAAGACTATTAAGTACCGGTTTTATAGTAAGAAAAGTTGCTTTCGAAGAAAGAAAACATGAAAAACATGTCGTCATTATGTAGTAGTGTCCACCATAAATCCAGAATCCAAATTCATCATCTCGCAAAGCAGCTTTAACTCAGATGTATTCTTTGTACTTTCATGAACTTGAGTTGCCCTTGTAGGGAAGATAAATTAAGTTGTGTCGTCAAATTTGAGTTGTCACAGAGAGTTGAATAAATCTGGTCAACCATTTTCCTTTGCATAGTTTTTCCAATTGCTTTTAAAGTGAAGGTTTCTGAATAAGCTTGTATGAAAACTTGTATGTTGTAACGTATGTAGAATTATACACGGACTTTTCTCTGGCTCGGCATGGCCAGGTGGTTACGGTGCTCGACTCGCAATCTGTGGGTCGCGGGTTCGAATCCCCGTCCCACCGGACATGTTCGCCCTTTCAGTCGTAGGGCGTTATAATGTGACGGTCAATCCCACTATTCGTTGGTAAAGGAGTTGGCGGTGGGTGGTGATGACTAGCTGTCTTACACTGCAAAATTAGGGACGGCTAGCGCAGATAGCCCTCGTGTAGCTTTGCGCGAAATTCAAAAACAAACAAACAAGATTTTCTCTACGTTAAAATACTTTTATTTGCGAGCTGATAATTGTTGTTTAAAGCTCATAACGTAGGTAAATTAATATGTAGAATTATACACGGACTTTTTTCTACGTTAAAATACTTTTATTTGCGAGCTGATAATTGTTGTTTAAAGCTCATAACGTAGGTAAATTAATATGTAGAATTATACACGGACTTTTCTCTACGTTAAAATACTTTTATTTGCGAGCTGATAATTGTTGTTTAAAGCTCATAACGTAGGTAAATTAATATGTAGAATTATACACGGACTTTTTTCTACGTTAAAATACTTTTATTTGCGAGCTGATAAGGTATTTTTAGTTTATCAAGTTGTAAGTACAACAACTGATGTGGAAGGTTAAATGTTTTTTAATTCTAGATGGTTTAATGCTCGTATTTCCTAATTGCTTAACCAGAGATTACGCCGTCCGTAGCGAGTTGATAAATGTAGGTAAATTAAGTCTGTGTATAATTCTACATATTAATTTACTTACGTTGTGAATCTTAAGCAACACGTATGTTGTTACATTAAAACGACATTCTTTCGTATTGCAGTATTAATTTGTTTGTTTGCTAAAGATATGTCTTCTTTATAGTTTTTATAGAAAGAGGCCTAACTTGGAAAGGTTAACTACTTCAACATAATTGTTGGTGAACCGAGACAAAATTATTAAATCTTTGGCCCCTGTTTAGTGTGAAGAAGAATCAATTATACAGTGATATATATGTTGTGGTTCTATAATAAATCCGCCCTGTTACAGAATGAACATGGTATTTATATAGATGTACACATACACACACGCGTGTTTACAACATGACATTTACAAACGTATCGTTGTTTATAGCATCATCTTTTTTTACATTTAACAGAATAAAACGCGACATTGAATACAAGGGCTTTCAACACTGTTTCTGCTCACATTTGAACAGAATAAATTTACATTTGTATACTCAAACTTACAACATTGTTCTTGCTTACACTTTACAGAAAAAACAAACAATACATTTACATAAACAGGCTTACAACATCGTTTTTACTTGCATTTGTAGAATGAAAGTTGACATTTACATACATGTGTTTGCAACATCGTCTTTGGTTACAATTTAACATGGCTAAACTTGAAATTGATTTACATATGTTTATAACAACATTTTTTCGAATTACTGTTTGTTTGTTTGTCATTAAGCACAAAGCTAAACAATGGGCTATCTGTGCTCTGCCCACCACGGGTATCGAAACCCGTATTCTAGCGTTATAAGTCCGCAGACATACCGCTGTGCCACTGGGGGGGCTTTTCGAATTACAGTTGATGTACATACAATTTATTCCATGTTTATGTAGCAGATGTATTCCGGACACCCATAACTTAAGTTGATTCCCCATCCCCGTGAACTTCAGAACTATGAATCCCAAGTTGCGATAACTTTAAAATGTTGATAGAGTCTAGAAAACTGACAGATATTTTACAAAATAACTTAGAAACTAGTTCAGTTAATGTCAGGATTGAAACTTGTTCTGTTTTTAGTAAGTACAGGGTGGGGACAATGAGAGTTAATGTCACATGACTATCTATGGGGCCTTTAGTTCCTTACAGTTGGTTATGTGTAACAACATTTAACATCTGAGTACGCTATCCTCGATGTCAGCAGAAACGAATAATGCTGACATTGTAACCAAGGTAACATATCAGAACGAGTGGCAGCCAATGGTTCGTGATAACTGAAGATATAATTTATCATAAATTTTTTTGCAAACAACGTGAGTATTTATGGTTCCCTAATTAAAAACTTTCATAGAAGGCTTATTTGTTTCGAAAAGAAGAGAAGCATAGATTTCAATTCTGTTTTTTCTATGAGTGTTTGTTTTTCAGACATTTCCGTAAACCTACTTAAGGGCTATCTGCGCTTGCCGTCCCTAATTTTGAACTGGTAAAGTAGAGGGAAGGTAGCTGTCACTGCACTCACCGCCATATCTTGGGTTACTCTTCTTTGATCGAATAGTAGGATTTGACTGTCACCCTTATAATGCACCCAAGGTCCTAAATTACGTAGGGCGATATCTTTTTTTTCTTTTTTTTTTACGGCACGCTAACTGTTGACCCTTTTTATTTGATCTACTGATTGATACTTTCCAAAAGATATCAAATGGAACTATGAGTAGTAAACATGAGTTCTTTAATTTTATTGACGTGGTATTTCAGAACTCGGACTACTAGACATACACCTTTTCGATCTCTTCTCCGTAATGACAAAAAACTCACTGACATAACCTTCGGAGGAAAAAGCATAATGAAAGAGAAAAGGCACAACTAAGAGAATCACGTTATTGACAAATAGACAAGTCAAAATGACGGCAGACCGTGGTAAATATTGGGGAACTTGAATCGATGTCAAATGAGCGCGGCTGGTGGTGACTAAATGATAAAACACAATGCGGTGATTAAGATAAATATAACTGAAGTACGTTCCAAATAAAACTGTAACCAATAAACGTGATTACTATATACTATAACTGGTCCTAGTGTGTTTACTATATACTATAACTGCTTCTACTAATGTGTTTTACTGCATACTATAACTCGTCCTAATATGTTTACTACATAACTATAATTGGCCCTAATGTGTTTTACTACATAACTATAATTGGTCCTAATGTGTTTTACAACATAACTATAATTGGCCCTAATGTGTTTTACTACATAACTATAATTGGTCCTAATGTGTTTTACAACATAACTATAATTGGCCCTAATGTGTTTTACTACATGCTATAACTAGTCCTACTAACATGTTTTACTACATACGATAACTGGTCACAATACCATAAACTGAACCGGAGTTGAATTCTGTTACTGCGTTTACGGTTCAATATTAAAGACGTTGAGAGACAGCTTCGAATTTTCTAATGATATACAAGAATCAAAGTTTGATAGCAACGTGTCAGCTTTGATGCTGAGTCATTGTGTACAAACATACCTTTAGAAGAAAATACAGTTGGATGTTGATTGGATTTTTAATACAGCAACTCTAAAAATCTGAGTATTTACTACCAAACCAGTATTTTCGAAACTGATGACTTTTGCAAGTGAGAAATCGTATTTTCGGCTTAACGGCAAATGTTTGTGATCAGATTAGTGAAGTTGCTATGGATTCTAGATTGGCGCCGTCTTTGGACAATCTATTTCTGTGCTATCACGAAAAGCAGTGGTTGGAAGACTGTCCGCAGTCTGTTAAACCGTTTTATACCGTATATATATATATATGTTGATTATATTTTTTATAAACTCCCATCAAGTTTCTCAATTTCTTTAGCACGTGAAAAGTAAACACAAGAATGTAAAATTCTCTGTGGAATATAAACAAAATTATAAGCTATCTTATTTGAACACGTTGTTTATAACAGTGATTGGTCACTTCCAATGTTAAATATACCATACAAAATCGTGTACTGATTTTTATTTCAACTTTATAAGCTTTGTACTAAATTTTAAAGAAAACTTCCTTAAAATTATATATCATCGTGCCTACATTTATGAAATTTGGGATAAATAATTTAATAATAACAAAGAACTCTTATGCAAAAATAGTTTTCCCGTGTATGCTATTGACATAATGCTTCGTAGTTATTGGAATAAGCTGAGATTTAATAAAACATCTGTGTATGTAGTTCTTAAATATCCTTTAGATATATTTTTTGCCCTATATTGGTAAATATTCATTGGATACCAAAAAATCAATTTACAAAAATACTTCGTGGGTTATATCCTGAAGTACAGCTGAGATGTAATTTTAAGCCTAATTGTCGACTACAGAAATATTTTAGATTTAAGAAGCGTATTCCTGCATTAAGTCTACGGATTTACAACTCTAGAATCGGGAGTCCGATTCCTTTCGGTGGACACAGCAGATAGCCCGATGTGGCTTTGCTATAATAAACACACATTAACGTAATCAAGTGTAGTTTATCAATTTACTTGTCTTTTCTGTCAGCATGGTTACTTCGGGTCCACAAAAGAAAACTGATAATTCGTGTGAAACAGCATGCAAGTTTGGGATCCAGGACTAGATTCAAGTGTACTAGAACACGCCCTAGATGAGTTTGACTTAGTCGTCATTTCAAATTACAACGAACATAGCCTCCTATAATAAAGAGCTTTCTAATATATAAACGGAGGCCGGAAACTAATTAAGTTCGTGTAGAGATGACTCTTGGTTTTGGAACGAATATGTCTAAAAGTGGCGAAACTGTTTTTACAATTCACATTATCTTTATAGCTGTCCGTTTATAAGTTAAATTCTAGGAACTTGGTATTATCTCCACCTCATGTGACAATCATAAAATACCAATTCATCTAACTTCAAACTGTCACACATGGTCTGTTGTAACTGTTGGTTACATTTATCTAACTTCAAACTGTCACACATGTCTGTTGTAACTGTTGGTTACATTTATCTAACTTTAAACTGTTACACATATCTGTTGTAACTGTTGGTTACATTTAGCTAACTTTAAACTGTTACACATATATGTTGTAACTGTTGGTTACATTTATCTAACTTTACACTGGCACACATCTAAATTCTAACTATTGGTTCCATTCATCTAACTTTAAACTGTTACACATATCTGTTGTAACTGTTGGTTGTATTTATCTAACTTTAAACTGTTACACATGTATGTTGTAACTGTTGGTTACATTTATCTAACTTTACACTGTTACACATCTAAATTCTAACTATTGGTTCCATTCATCTAACTTTAAACTGTTACACATCTAAATTCTAACTATTGGTTCCATTCATCTAACTTTAAACTGTTACACATCTAAATTCTAACTATTGGTTCCATTCATCTAACTTTAAACTGTTACACATGTATATTGTAACTATTGCTTCCATTCAACTAACTGCACACTGCCACACATGTACGTTGTACTGTTGGCTCAATCCATCTAACTTCACACTGTTACACATGCATATTCTACTGTTGACTTAATTTATCTAACTTTACATTGTCACGCATGTACGTTGTACTGTTGACTCAATTTATCTAGCTTAACATTATCATACATATATGTTGTACTTTAGGCCCGGCATGTTAACTGTTTAGATTTTTCGTATGTTTGTAGAATGATGGTAATTTTTCAAGGCATCCTTAGAACGTTTACAACTAGATTCACACAAGTATATTAAGCATTTTTTTGAACTTCTCTAATTCATTGGATGTTGCTTAGCTACGTCATATGACAAATCTAAGAATAATATTTTAAAATAGAAATAGTAATTTTAGTCTATCATACATTTCCTTCCATCAGTTTTAACGTTTTTGTAGTGTGTCGCAAAATACAAAAGCAAAAGACGTACATTTCCAGAGCTAAACATGGAAAAATCTTAAACGAATTAGGAACTTAATTAACATCATTAGCGCCAGCGAGTTCAAATAGCAAGAGACAGGTCTCACAGCCCAATTGGATCCCCATTAACCTGTACGATACATCGTAGGGACGACGACTTCTCTTTTTTTTTTTAGCAGGGTGTTTTTAGTTTCATTACAACTGACTTCATTCAATGAAGTGTTCTACACCTTTAATAATTTACACCTTAATTAGTGCGAATTTTAACATCTTTAACATCAAATAGCCCATTTAACCCGAATTTTAACTCTTTAATTACCAATGATTCCGTTTAGCACACATTTTTGAACCCATGTAACCTAATCTTAATGCCGTCACTGCCAAGGACCCAACTATAATTCCAAATGTTGAATATATAACTTACTATGTCTTACGTTTTTCATTGTCTGTAAACGATGTCATAGATTTTTACGTTTTCGTGAACGTCTTATGTCTGGAATGTTGTTTTCAAAGCTTGATTGATATTGTTTGCTATCATATTTCAAATATACGATAGTACAGGAAGCAAACAACTAGTATTTGTATGTTCCTTAAGTAAATATTACCTGAACTTTACTTTCATTAACAATATCGTTTAGAATGTTTAATGTATCTATTTTTATTATTATATTTGCATTATAAATATTATATTGCATTGTAGTATATATTTATAAACTACTAACAGAAATTTTACAAGAGCTAACACGGTATATTACAGAAACTACTAAGAGAAATTTTACAAGAGCTAACACGGTATATTTATAAACTACTAACAGAAATTTTACAAGAGCTAACACGGTATTTTATAAACTACTAACAGAAATTTTACAAGAGCTAACACGGTATATCTATAAACTACCAACAGAAATTTTACGAGAGCTAACACGGTATATTCATAAACTACCAACAGAAATTTTACAAGAGCTAACACGGTATATTTATAAACTACTAACAGAAATTTTACAAGAGCTAACACGGTATATTTATAAACTACTAACAGAAATTTACA
>NW_013666510.1:233351-235602 GCF_000517525.1 Limulus polyphemus
ATCTAGGCCACTGGTCGTGTAATATATTAGGCCTATCCTAATCAAATACAGTTTTAAAAATCTACCTCGATTGTTTGTTCGTTTCGAAGCTTCACATCTAGGCCACTGGTCGTGTAATATATTAGGCCTATCCTAATCAAATACAGTTTTAAAAATCTACCTCGATTGTTTGTTCGTTTCGAAGCTTCACATCTAGGCCACTGGTCGTGTAATATATTAGGCTTATCCTAATCAAATACAGTTTTAAAAATCTACCTCGATTGTTTGTTCGTTTCGAAGCTTCACATCTAGGCCACTGGTCGTGTAATATATTAGGCTTATCCTAATCAAATATAGTTTTTAAAAATCTACCTCGACTGTTTGTTCGTTTCGAAGCTTCACATCTAGGCCTAACTGATCATAGTCGTCCCTAATTTGAAACCAATAGCACCCACCGCCAACTCTTGTACTACACTTGGCATCAGCAACATGATGTTTTAAAAAGTTTTAGTGTCTGCATCTAGACATATAATAATTGTTTTTTGTTTTTTGAATTTCGCGCAAAGCTACACGAGGGCTATCTGCGCTAGCCGTCCCTAATGTAGCAGTCTAAGACTAGAGAGAAGGCAGCTAGTCATCACCACCCACCGCCAACTCTTGCGCTACTCTTTGACCAACGAATAGTGGGATTGACCGTCACATTATAACGCCCCCACGGCTGAAAGGGCGAGCATGTTTGGTGGTCCAGACTTCGCAAATATATTTCATTAACAAAAACACGACCCGGCATGGCCAGGTGGTTAAGGCGCTCGACTCGCAATCTGAGGGTCGCGGGTTCGAATCCCTGTCAAAACTGGAAACTAAGTGTAAATACAGCCCATTAGTTTTATTTTATTTAAATAAAATATTACTCTGTACTCTCATAATTGTCATGTATAAAATGTTTACTTTTAATTGCAAATTTTTTTCTTACCCTTCACCCTTTTTTGTAATCTTGTATGTATTTGTTTGTATGTAATTATGCACAAAGCTACACAATGGGCTATCTGTGCTCTGCCCACCACGGGTATCGAAACCCGGTTTCTAGCGTTGTAAGTCCGCAGACATACCGCTGTGCTATTGGGGGGCTTTTGTAAGTTTTCGTGCTTGAACGTAATTGGTCTATTCTAAATCAAAAGACAAATCAAAAACGTTTAAAGAAGATATTCTTCCAATACCAACATATACTTTCTGCTTATAGTGCTTTGTTTTTACAACCGGTGTTTGAATGTATTAAAAAGTTTCAAATTCATACATATGCTTCCTTCGTTTTAGGCTTACGTATTTTATAAATGTTTGAACTGAGTTATTTTAATATGAGATAGAAATGTTTTTCAATCTTTGCAACTTTTTTCCTTTCTAGATTTTCTTTTTCTCAAACTTAGGAATTTAGAATCTTCCGTGATACGAAGAAAATTGTAATAATAATTTTTCTAAAAATGTTGCCTTCCGAGAACATTAACACAACTTTTTTCTCATGGAAAATGTTTTGTTTAGGGTTATAAAGAGAAGAACGTTCTTCCTTTTGACCGTACTAAGATGACGTTATTATTAATATATAATGGTAAGAATAACTGAAACAGCTTATTATAATTAGTAAGACAGAAAAATGGCTTAACAAACTCTACTATTCCAGTCTATTAAGCAGAGTTAAAACGAATTTTTTTTCCCCCGTATATTACTATTACAATCTGCAATAAAGCTAGTTTTACTGCAGATAATCACGTAATTAGATTTCTTGCTAAAGACATGCCTCACGTGTTGCTAATGTAACCTAGCAGCTGTACGTGCGAACAGTTCTCTTCTTTGCACTAGGCCTAGCTTGGTTTCGTGAAGTGTTAATGCGGTTTCTCTTGGGGAGATATAAGCAGGATCGCGTGTCATTTTGTTTAATAAAGCATTCATCCCGAGAGTGTTGCAAAGACAAAACTACACATGGAATTCATACTCCACTTTCTTTGCTGATTCAGTGGAGAGTTTCATAATATTCCCTTGATATATGTGTTTGTCATAAGTCGTTTTGTTACCTACTTATTAGATTAAATATTGTGCATGAATTGTGAACCCGGATTTTTTGTGAATGCTTCAAAAATAAATTCTTTGCAGTTATTTCAAAACGAATCTCCTTACACTAAGTCTATAACAGTAATATGCACGTAGGTGTCCATAGTGTAGATATTCCGTATTTTTCGGAATATAAGACGCACCCTTATTTTGAAGACAAAGTTTTGGG
>NW_013666510.1:236359-247544 GCF_000517525.1 Limulus polyphemus
TTCGTCATCGAAAATTGTTTATATAATCGGAGAGTGCACTAGCTACTTTTATCTGTCGGGATAGCACGGACTTCCGTATTAAAGCAATACAAAAGTCATCTAGATTTTCTTCTCTACGGATCATCAGAAGCTAGACATGAAGAGCTACCTGACATAGTTGCTCTATCTCCGGTGTATATGCCGCTTTTCAGCTATCCAGAACGTCACAAAGTCGAAAACCGGCGAACAGCCAAAACTAAGATTTCTTATTTTCGTTCATCATCATCTTTCTTCAAGAGGCCTAGTGCCTATCTACTTCTAGCAGTAACTATAATTTTATCATCATTTGATAGAACAAAACGTTCTTCACGATCTATGACTACCTATTATATTATTATTATTTTGTGCAAAATTTATAAAGCTTTAGAATACATTCTATAACTTAGTAACCCACGTACTCCATCTTATAAAAAAGTAAATAAACAAGTTTTTAGGAAAAAAATCATCGATAAATAAAAAAAGATATGTAGGACTGGCTAGTGAACATGAAAAAAGGAACCAAACAATATAGGGATGGGATTGGGCATACACTTGATCGGCGAATAATCACATAGCAGACTAAGCTGTCTCGACTTTACATGAAAAATGAAATCCCTACATTACTGGCTTTCTCACTGGCAAAACAAATAGAACCAGAATTTCCAACCGTAAAGTGTTACTCTATTGTAAAATAGTCATAAATGTAGTATTCTAAAGTTAACTAAAGGAAAGGTGTAATGATGAAATCTGAGATTCTATTCAACCACCAAGCTTTTGATAGACAAAGTGGGGAAGCCAGATAAATGTAGTATTCTAAAGTTAACTAAAGGAAAGGTATAATGATGAAATCTGAGATTCTATTCAACCACCAAGCTTTTGATAGACAAAGTGGGGAAGCCAGATAAATGTAGTATTCTAAAGTTAACTAAAGGAAAGGTATAATGATGAAATCTGAGATTCTATTCAACCACCAAGCTTTTGATAGACAAAGTGGGGAAGCCAGATAAATGTAGTATTCTAAAGTTAACTAAAGGAAAGGTATAATGATGAAATCTGAGATTCTATTCAACCACCAAGCTTTTGATAGACAAAGTGGGGAAGCCAGTAATGTAAGGATTTTATTCTCCATGTAAAGTCGAGATGGCTCAGTCTGCTATGTGATCTTTAGCCGGATCAAGTGATATGTCCACTTCCATCCCTATCTTGTTTGGTTCCTTTTTTCAAGTTCACTAGCCAGCCCTACATAGCTTTTTTTATTTAGAGAGAGATTGTTTTCCTAATACTTGTTTGTATCCACAAAATGTTGTTACTTCTTTAATTACGAAACACCAAAAATCACACCATGTAAAAAACATAAATAAAAAACTCCATGTTTCTAATAGTAAAAAAAAAGTCGTTGTTGTTATTGTAGTGGAAAGCTACACAATGGGCTATCTGCACTATGTCCATCACGGGGACTTGAACCTTGGATTTTAAAGCTGTAAGCCCGTAAACTTATCGTCAACCTACCGGGGAGACTAAAAAAAGTCATTGCAAATATGAAGTAAAAATCAGTACACTTTGTTATATCTTTCGATCCACTCCGTAACTAAGTGATAGGAGTCAAACAGACATGGGAGCAATTTTAGTTAGTGACATTTCGATAATATTGAAAAGTGATCGTGTAAAATCGAACGCTTTTAAATCTCTTCTCCTCATTCGGAGGCTTTTTAACATTGGTATTTTTGTTGTTCGAAATGTGAGTTGATGGATAGTTGGATATAGGACTTCAAATGTAAGTATTGTTAAATATGATATACTGTAAAGTACAGTTGACTGTCTAGAGGTCCACATATACTTATTTGTTTTAAGGGAATCGTTGTTTATTTTTCTACAATCTATAGAGCACTAGTACATTGACATTCATATCGAATGTCTTCTGTTAATTATCTCTATAACTAGGCCTAAAACAAACATGATCGGGTTCCTCATTTCTATAAAGTCGTTTTCTCTGTGGTTTTTACGAGCTCTGTCGGTAGAGATGGCCGAAGGAGGCTGAACGTTGTAAGGTGGGGTACCTTTCTGAATATGAACACTTTTACTGTTCTGTGCAAGAGAACCACGGTACTGCCAACTCACGGTGAGTTTTTTGGCGGTAAAGTTTTTTATTTGGTTATTGGGGTACATTTTTTAGTTCTAACTTGAATACTAGAAACTGTGACATCCCTCTGTAACCCACCAAATTATCCGAACTTGGTCTCACTGACTAGTTGTTATATACAACAATCAGGTAATGTTTTATTGTGAAACGAAGCGTCTCTAGTTTGCCCCTTCAACAAAATAATAATTGTAATAAAATATTCAGATTAAAATTGGCAGGAAATAATCAGAAACAATTACTTCAGATATCAAGGACAGTTCCCAATATTACCAAACCCACGTCTTGATATAAGTTTGTTTTTCAAAAAGATTCCTTTTTTGCATGAAATTAATCGCCAATTCATACAATCCACAGGACAGAAAGAGGTAATTTACTGTTTTAGGAAGCGATGATTAAGTTAGAGATATTACTATTGAAGGTTGAATTCCCCGGCAATCATGTTTTAACTACTTCCCCTGTTTCTTAATAATCGCGACGCAACGATACTTCCATAAAAACAGGCTTCTTCAAAGAACAAACACACAAATGTTATCCTACTTTTGTGTTGATTTTCTTAAACCGGCTAGTTGGGTATAAAACTTCCAATCGCAAGCTTAAACGTACCAAAGACATAAAAAGATCATTGGAATTGCATTGAGGGGCTTAGTAGGTATCAAAACAGTTGCTGCCTTTGTGTTGTACCTAAAAGCTTAGCTTGTGAACTTCTGGTTTGTAAGCCATCGTCAACTTCATGTTTTGTTTAGTATATTGTTAACGGTGCCAGAGGTATGCCGCCCAGCTTCATTGCAATGTTGTTGTTGTTTTGTTTCCTTTTTGTTTGGTTTATGAGTTTTCTTTCGTGACCACAACTTTCAGGATGAGAAACGTTGGCCTTGATTAATTTGAGGTATGATTTTCGGGCTGGTTGCTGTCTGAAATGCTCTGCTGTACAGAACTTATTTTGTTTTCATAGAAGCATTGAATACATCATTTTTCGAAATATTTTACATTTTGCCTTTTTTTGCTTTAAACAATTAAACAAATTAAACAATTTCGTTTTTTGGAATAACGGTCATACACTCTTTCGTTCAAGTTTGGAGGGATTTTACAAGTCTGTTGATGAAATGCCTCTGCCACACTGCCTCTACCACAAAATTATGAAAACGGTGTCCAACTTATATGAGGTTCCATAATCTGTAAATGATCCTAAGGTACAGTAAAATGTCAAAATTGATGAGTGCCGCGCTGTGTATCGAAAGGTCCAAGATTAAATCCACGATATGTCGCTGAACACGCCTTGGACTCTCAGCTGTGGGCATGTTACATAAGTACAGTCAACCCCGTTATTTATTTTTAGTATTGGCTTTGTTTTGATCTTGCACAGAATCATAAATATAACACCGATTTGATTTTTATGCACATCATACTCTGACACAATTCCATTAGTTTATCTCAACGAAAATTCAGGTCTTGTTGTGTATGCCTGATCATGTTGTCCGACTAATGTTATCATTGATTATCAGTGTTATCAGTTGAACCTCTTAATGTTACAACACCTGTATTTTTATGCAGTAAGCGTGACGAACTGGTTCACCTATTTATCAACATGCTTATGTGCTTCTTATATACCTAGAAACATACAGTATGTTTTAAATTATTTTATTTTATACTTTCAATTGCCCCATCGGCTCAGCAGTATGTCTGCAGGCTTACGACGATAGTATTTGGCCTTCGATACCTGTGATGGGCAGAACACAGATAGCCTGTTATGTAACTTTGCGGTTAACAACAACCAAGCCAAACCACTTTCCAGATTTTTAAAACATCTGGTAGCTAAGCGGTACGCTTGAGAACTTATAACGCTTAAATTGGGGGTTTGATCCCTGTGATTGGCACAGAAAATATTAATCCAAATCAGTGTTATTACAGACGTTTTAACATCTAATTTGAAGGTGTGTTTTGTCACATTTCTTAACTCTGAAAAAGTTGTATATTTAATACATCACTATAAGAATCAAAGATTGTTTACACTTTTGTTTTTCATCATCAGAGTATCTTAAAATGAAGTAACTTTTTATGTTTCGTTGCTTGTTTAAGTGCAGAGCTGTTTAAGGCCAACTACAGCTTCGAAACCAAAGTTTTGGCATTTTAAAAAAAAGAAGCAAGAATCTTGTGCATTAAAAATCACATATCGTGAATATTCTTGATCTTACATGACTTTTTTACTGAGATTGTTAGCTATCGTGGGGGTAATTAGAGTCAACAAGTTAGCTTAAGCCATATCGGAGATTCTTGTCTTGTCTTTAATTTCGCGCAAAGCTATTCTTGGACTATCTGCGCTAGCTGTCCCTAATTTAGCAATGATGGACTAAAGGGCAGGCAGCTACTATTTTACTAACGAAAAGTGGGCTTGACCGTCATATTATAAGGCCCTCACAGCTGAAAGGGCGAGCATATTCGGTGACGCGGATTTAAACCTGCGACCCATCAGGCCATTCCAGACTCATATCAGGGGTTCAATCAGTGCGGCGCCCCCGCAGGGGGAGGCATGTCGAACAGTTATATAACGGTAAAGGATTTTGTTTTCTTGCGTTTCAGTGAAATTTACAAACTCCAACAAACGTAGCTAACATTCAATTTTTAAATATATTTTTAACGTTCCTTGCGTAAAACTAGAAAGCCACGCAAGGGAACCAGTCAGAGCGTCGTATTGCACAATATTCAGTACAAAAGAGTGCAAAACAATCAGTACAAAACACAAATACAGCGTCTGAAGTCAACGCCGAAAGACATAAGTTCTGTTCGGTGGATAGCAATCCTGTTTCTAAGATCCATGATATGAATTCCGCAAAGTTCTTTTCAGGGGTACACACTTGAGGATGGTTGCAGATTAACAGCCGAAAAGTACTGCCAATGTTAAGAAATATAGAGAATTATCAAAAACATTAATTAAGTAACGAAACAAGGCGACTTATGGACCACTAATTAATGCTAACAAAGTCATGACTATTATTAGAGATAGAGCCTTTAGAACACTTACTTTTAAAGGTTTGTTACTTTAGTCTTACAACTCAACATTACAATTGGCCTTTTTTCACTTCCTCTTTCTAACAAACCGTCATTCGTAAAATCGTTAAATCTTCATTTGATATATCATAATTATTGATCCACTTATTCTGATCTATGATACCATAGAACAATGATTCTTTTGTCTTGTTACATTTAAATATCATAATCATTGTATCATAATTATTGATCCACTTATTGTATGATACCATAGAACAATGATTCTTTTGTCTTGTTACATTTGAATATCATAATTATTGATCCACATATTCTGATCTATGATACCATAGAACAATGACTCTTTTCTCTTGTTACATTTGAATATCATAATTATTGATCCACTTATTGTGATCTATGATACCATAGAACAATGATTCTTTTGTCTTGTTACATTTGAATATCATAATTATTGATCCACTTATTGTGATCTATGATACCATAGAACCACGATTATTTTGTCTTGTTACATTTAAATATCATAATCATTGTATCATAATTATTGATCCACTTATTGTGATCTATGATACCATAGAACAATGATTCTTTTGTCTTGTTACATTTGAATATCATAATTATTGATCCACTTATTGTGATCTATGATACCATAGAACAATGATTCTTTTGTCTTGTTACATTTAAATATCATAATTATTGATGCACTTATTGTGATCTATGATACTATAGAACAATGATTCTTTTGACTTGTTACATTTAAAGCAAGAAATTCATGTATATGTTTAATATGTATATTTCTATTATGTTTATCAATGTGCATGCTAACAATACATGATATACAGTTCTTCTTGCTTTAAGATAGGTAATTTTAAATCAGTATATCACAAGATTCTATCAACAGCTTTCAGATAAAAAGTCATCAAGTGTTCTTGCACTCAGTGTAGTGTGGCGGTAAAAATAATGATCGAGAAATTTGTACCTTGTCTAGGGTAACATCACGAAAACTAGTTGAGGGTACGTGTTAAGGAAGAACATATTATATAAAGGACATTGTTAGATAATGTTCCCCTCCATTCTTCTTTTGTTAATAAATCTCTAATGACCTCATTAGAAGCCAATTGCATACCCTGTTTTGTGGAAAATATAAAATAGACTCATTAAACTGATTAAGTACTCGTGTTTTTCAATTCAGAGGCAAAAGTTTATAAAAAATCCAAGTTTCGAGCCCGCTTCATGCCACTGAATACGATTCGTAGTTTCAGCTATGACAACGTTATAAAAAGTGACAGTCAATCCTGCTCTTTGCTTAAGAGACTCCTACATCTAAATTTTGGGATCTCTGACATGGCCTTATAGCCCGTGTGTCGCTTAAAATGTGGTTCAGGTTGAAAATACAAAATAATATTTCATTCGAGCCACCCCTAGATATCTTGTAGAGTTGGTCTCATTTTTAGCGCGAAATAGAAATACGTTATACACAATGTACTAAAAAGTGAAAGCTTTTACCTGTTCACGAGATTAAATTCCTGAAAGATAAATTGTGTTGTTAAAAAGGTACACAAGTACGTCGTATCAAAGGAAATATTTCTGTCTTGTTGAATAGATTTGTTTCAAACTTCTGATACACAAGTCTGAATTGATTTACCTTTATGTTAAGCAAATACAAGCAGGAGCACTCGTAGTAGACTTTTTATCCGTCAGAAGTACATATAAACACAGTCTTACTAAAGTATGTTTTTTGAGTTTGATAAGCATTAGGTAACTCCTTGTTTTATCTACTCTACAAAATAAACTTAGCTCTCTCTCTCTCTGTAACTAATATTGTTTTTCGTCTTCTATTGTCACCCGGTCGTAGCCATTGGTTAGCATGCTCGATATTTGAATCCAAGAAATCATGGTTTGTTATCCGTTGCCACAAAAAAAGTATTTCACACTTTGGGGCCATGGGTGCATTATAAACGTGACAACCAAATCTCACTATTCTTTCAAACAAGAGTAGTTCAAGAGTTGTTTCTGAGTGCTGTTGACTAATTGCCTTCCCGCTACTCTATCAGTTCAAATTAGGGACGGCTCTGCGTGTAGCTTTGCGCGAAAATTTTAAAACAAACCTCTGTTACTGTAACTTTCTACGACTTATAAGTTGACCACGCCGAATATTTCGGTTCTCTCTCTCTCTGTGTAATTAATACTGTTCCACTTTTCCTGTTATAGTCAAATAGTGAGTGACATTATACGAAATACTTCGTTTGGATCAAATGCAGGAATATTTTCAGTATCAAATTTAGAATTCTGACTTTTAGGTAAGTTTTAACATCGTTCTAACCGCAGTTTCTTCTTTGCCCTCCGAACCGCCATCTTTATTTTAAGCATACTGTTAACATTTTAGGTTAATTGTTATGCGCTTTCGTTCCTTTTATTAGAAACGTTTCGATCTTTTTATTTGTTTAAAAGTAGATGCATAAAAATTATCTAGAGCTGCACAGGCATGTGCTTTAAAGGAGATTCGAATGTAAAAAGTGGTTCATGCAATAATTTATATTATTATCTATCTCTACCGTGCATGAACAATGCTTTTATTCAACTAATTGAGAAGAAGTCTCCGGTTAGCAGACACTACTGGCCAGATGGAGTACTCACTAATGAGTTACATTCCTTGTTAACCCCGACAGGTTTTGTCTCAAATTGTCTTCTCTAGATAAAATAAAACGTTAAATCACGTCATAAGGAAAAAAAAAAGTAAACATAATTAAAAATTGTTTTTTACTCGTTCGCACGCACTTGTTAACTTGGGGAAATGTTGTTAGTCTGATTAGGATACATTTTTCTTTCTTTTTTTTTATAGTATCCATTTTAAGACCTCCAATCTCAAAGGGGTGAATAATATAGTTAATACGGTAGTTTGAAACATCAGTTAATATTTGTAGTTTGTACTTATGGCTTAGCTACTAAGTCTATCTGCCGTCCATTCCTAATTTTATGTTACTAACCAGAGGAAAGGCAGCCAATCGACAGCACACTATCACACCCCATCTATGTTAAGGGATTAACTGTCACTCTTATAACGAACCCACAGCTTAAAGTACGGGGAATACTTTGTAGTATCGCATGGATTCGAATCAGTTTGCCATAAGTACAATTCTGGTTTGCAAGGTGGCCATTTTTGTTTGCTGAATTTCACTCAAAGCTACTAGAGGGATTTCTGCGCTAGCAGCCTTTAGTTTTGAAGTCGTAGATTAGATAGAAGGCAGCTAGTCAACACCACCATGTCTTAGGCTACTCTTGTAACACCGAATAATGGGATTTGACCGTCACTTTTTTAAAGTAACCACGTCCCGTAAGTGAGTAGCTCGAATATTGGATCCACAGTCCGGCATACTAGCCATTAGGCCACACTCGGCTAAGTGTAGTATTTAGACCAATGTACATAATTCTTCCATTTCCAGGACGATCGTACTCGCTTGATACGCTGTGATTTTCTTACCTCGTTATTCTGTGCTGTAATCGTTTTCTTTTTACGGGATCAGTGTGTAGGATAAAAGAACACAAGGTGCGTTGTAATTTCTTAAGTTGAATGTGTTTTCACACGTGTGCAGCCGTAACTGGATTTACTGATGTGTAAACATAAATTTAGAGAACGCTGTGTGTGACATGTAAAACATTAAAATAGTAATAGGCACGTACTTACGTTTTGAAAAACCATTCAGGGTAACTGATTTTCTGTTATTTTCGTAGGTCCAATAAAAGGAAAGACTAGAACAATGCTCAAAAACCATTTCCAACCATGTCATTGCTATTGAATTCCTTAGTTACAGCCATGTGTATGATGGAGCAAAAGCAGAGTTGGAATTACTACTTCAGTAACGATACCAAAAAATCATGGATGACAACTACTAATCAGTCATATTCCCAAATGGAAGACCAATCTGATTCTGAAGACAGTGATTCTTGGATTACAACTAGCAACCATTCTCTTTACCAGGCGGGTTCTGATGAAAGTGAATCTTGGATGACGAGTAATAACCTATTCTTTCCTCACATGGAAGACCAGACCGATTCTGAAGACAGAGAATCGTGGGTAACAACTTCTAACCTATCTCTTAATCAGAGTGTAGACCAAGGGTGTTTGAACTCATACTCAGGTTCTGAAAATAATCAATCATGGCCTACAGCTACTAACACAACACATTGCCAAATTCACGGTCAAAAGGTTTTAAAATCTTGCCACGATGCAAAGGATATAGAATCGTGGATAGTTGCGACTAGCGCTGCCATTCGTAAAATGGAAGAAAGGTGTCATAACAAAATCAGAAGTCATCAGCCGAGCTGCTCAGAGACACCTTTCATTGAAACCAGACTTTCTATGTCATGTCCTGCAAAACTTCTAAACTGGAAAGACAGACTCAAATCAGATCCATTTATAGAAGAGAAGTTTAAATTGAAATCTTTTGTAGCACTCAGGACATTCTCAGATTCTAGACAAAATCATCAGCAACCATCAGATACATTTCAGACATCATCTGATCCCCTATCCAAACGTGGAGTGTCTAATCAAGCTTCGTTTTTGGACGATATTATGTATATTGATGATAGCACCAGAAGTTCCGTTTCTACTGGTCACGTAGATTCATGGTCTCTACCCCCGATTTCCACCCCACGTCGTTTCTCAATGATAGCAGACGAAATTTCAAATTCCTTGAAACCCCACAAGTCCACATTTTCTAAAAATGAAAGATTATTTCAGGACTGCGTGTTCCCAAAAAGCTCTCCAAAAGAAAAGATTACTATGACTTGCTTGAAGATGACACCTCCGAAAGACCCAAGAGTGATATACAGCTTCCACTAAAACTGGTTAATGAGCCTTCACAATGGGATTTTGATGGCCAAAGTGTGTATTCATTACATATGGAAAAAGATTTCAGGTAAGTTTCGATAATATTAACATTTATTGTTATTTACATCAATAGAAATAAGTAACATCCCATATCTCCAGAATACATTTTTATTTGCTCAATATTTCGCAATTTCAGATTCATCAGGAGTTATCGATAACCTTCAAGTGTTCGCTAATCTAGTTTCAACTGTTCAAGTGTCTAGTAATAAACTCCAATTTGCGTTAAAAAGTTGAGAATAGTATTTACTTATTATAAAAAAAACTCAAAAGGACAACGTTAGAATTGCACAATATAAAGACTTTAGCACTGTTATTAAAAGCACCAGACATTTTTCTAAAAAGCTTCTAAATGTTTCGTTGAGTTACAGACCCACCATCATGGCGGAGGAGATAGTGAAACAGTATTTCGATGTTTATATACCTTTCCTATCTCGAACAAAACAAAACTTCGACCAAGCAATTAGCATAAGTTTTTTATAGCCGATTTATACTCATTAAATCTAGATTTGAAATCTTTACATTATACACGTGACGAGAGATATTATAAATACCACATTTATGTATTAATGTAATTTTGTCTTTAAGACTAGCAGTAAAATGACTAATTCTGACACGAGATGAAAATCTTACTTCGCAGTTAAGATATTACCTATATATATAGGAAAACCATCTGAACATATACTAGACAAATATTCTTTCTGTCAATGTCAGTAATCGTAAGGTTGATACGTTGTAAAATTCTGAGTATCTTATTTTTCTTGGTGTAGTTATTGTAAAGTCAAGTATACACAGCGTGGTCACAAGTAAATAGACACCACCTTTTCAGAAAAAATGAAAATTTTCAGTCATATTCACATGAATTGATATATTTATAATTTAATTAATATCTAGTTGATCTTCCTTTCGCTTCGTGGAGTTCGTTGATCCTTTGGGGCATCGTGAGAATCATCTCGTCAGTTTTAGATTGTGGGATTTTTGCCCACTCTTGCTTCAAAACTTGGTGTAGATCGCTCTTCTAAGTTGGTTTTTTCTGGTTGTTTCTTGACTTGCCGGTCGAGTATGGCCCAGAGGTTTTCGATGGGGTATATGTCAGGAGATTGGCTCGGCTAGGGCAACTTCTGGATACCATTTTCTTC
>NW_013666510.1:248388-251366 GCF_000517525.1 Limulus polyphemus
ATCTGGGATCCATTTCGATGCTTCTCTTGAAAGGCATTTTTGTCCTCTCCGAGGGACCAGGACGACCCGGACGCTGCTCAGTTGTTTCCTTGCCGTGTTTCCTGAACTGCACGATGATTCTGTTAACTGTCGAAAGCGGGATTCCCAAATTCTGCGACATTTGCCGCTGACTTATTCCACCATCTGCTTGACCAACTATCTTTCCTCTAACAAAATCTGACAATTCGAGAGAACCTTGAGTTCTAGGCATGTTGTAGCACAACATAATTAGTGTGCGGACCATTTTCATTTATATAGTGCTCTTCGAACACAAATTAGTTAGCATAAATCAGTTAAATGACGAATAATTAGGTGTCTATTTACTTGTGACCACTCAATGTACACATATATTTTTTTATACTTGCAATTATGCCCAAAGCCATTACGACATGTGGGCTTTGTTTTTTAGATTAACACGTTTTTCTGTCCACTTTTCTACCGTTAATTTGGGGTGCATCGAACAATCTGAAATGACCAATGATTTATTTGCTTCTTTTAAAATTTTAGCGTACGATGGCTCTCTACGAACATTCGTCCTTAATTTTGAACTAAATAAACTAAAGGGAAGGCAGCTAGTCAACAGTACCCACCCCCAACTCTTGGGGTACCCTTGTTCGGCCGAATGGTGGGATTTGACTGCTACTCTTATAGCTCGCTTATGGCCACAAAGTCCGAAGCGCAGTTTTGCAACAATGGGACGCGAACCGTAAACCTCGGATCCACAGTCCTGAGGGTATACAGCTAACCAACAGTACTCACCGTCAACTCTTGGGCTGCTCTTCTTTGGTCGAATGGTGTGGTTTGACTGTTACTTTTATAGTATACTCATGAACCCAAAGCCCGAACCACTGTTTTGCAACAAAGGGACGCGAACCGTGAAACTTCGAATCTACAGTCCGAACACGCTAACCTCTAGATCACATCTGGCCCAGCGAGCAAGGAAGAGGAGCTTAAAAGTAGTGGACCAGTTAATAAGAAACTACTGCAGAAACCAACTTAATTTTAGAGCTACAGAGTCTGTTTTTATAAATTGTTTATACGCTAATTTTTTTGTAAGTACGTGACTTTGTTCGTTACAGAATTCTAATAGCACACAAAACAAGCCATCAATTTTCCAGGTAACCCCATTAATTACTATTGGGATCGCTTTTATATGAGTGATTCACTCCAATTTTTCTGATCAGTTCTTTACACATGCAAAAACAAAACATTAAATTATTTAATATAATATGATGCATTATGTTAACTCCACCAACTGAAAAACCATGTAGACAACTGTTAGGATTAAACGATTTACTTGCTGCCCTACCGGAACGTGTACTTTGATGTATTTGTAAATGTATTAGACTTGTTGGACTAGTTGAAATAGAAAAGCATCTTTCTGAAAGTTACACAAATTTTGAGTCCCCTTAACCATTTGAATGCTTGGTTGCATTTAAATGGTTCAGAGAATTGGAGGTTCGACTTTTCTATTGAAATCTAGGCCTTGTCAGTCAGCTGGGTTTATGACGTCATACAGACCTATTCTTTAGGAGGGCCGAAGGGAATCTAAAAGACACCTGAAACCAGCGTTGGCAGGAAACATTTATCAGGATATATTTTCTATATGTGCAAGTGTTTGTTTGTCCCGGATGTTCGCGCAAAGCTACATAAGAGTTACCTTTTAACCATCCCTAATTTTGAACTGATAGACTAGGTACTAGAGAGTAGGCAGCTAGTCAACAGCAAAAGACGTGTTATGGAGAGTTGTAGCAAAAATAGGCATATTAGGGTGACGCTAGAAAATGGTGTGTTCTCTAAATAAAGTATAATATGTTATTTACTTATTGTTGCTTTCATTAACGATATTGGTTACACTATTTAATATATGACATGTCATTACTTTTTAATTCTATTTGTATTATTATACTTGCATTACAGACATTGTTTTGCATTGTTAGCTTAACGTATATAATTAGGGATAACCTGAATCTCCTAAGTTGGCCGAGATATCACTGAGATTACGTCAAAAATATCGTTAATAAACAGTGTATCCGACTGATGAAACAATACATTTTAAGCTCTACAAGTAGAAACGTGAGAAAATTATATTTAATTAGCTATATTGATCGCCAGGTGGATTTATAAGTTTCGATCTGTTCGGAAGTTGGTATTAATTAATATTTTATATTCATTATCATTTATTAACCCGTTTTTTTTATATATTCCATAAAATTTTTTTTATATTTTCTCTTCACTATAGTTTTATTTTTTTAAACATTTTGAGCTTTATTACCATAATCTGATTTATACAAAAGTACAATTCAATTTCCTTTGTTTGGTTTAGTTATAATTGTAGCTTTAACCATTTTTAACTGATTAAGTGCCTCGAGTTCTTTCCGACTTATGTTAAGCGGATTTTTCTTTCCATGTTATTTATGGAAGGATGTTAAAGCTACTCCTGTCACTTGTGTATAACACTGCTGTTAAGTGATTCATTGCTATTTGAAGAACTAGAAGAGATCAAATGATTAAACACATTTAGAGATATGATTATAACTGAATGAAACAAAGAAAACGGAATCGTACTATTGACTAAAATATATTAATAAATTTTAAGATATTTTAAAATATAAGACTAAATTTAAGGGAAAATAGTTTACGAGAATATTTATTCAAGATAAAGCAATACATGATAATGAATATAAATGGACAGTATCGGCAGGATCAAACATAGGCGTTTTATATGGATTATCTAAAGTGCATGAAGAAATATGTCTGAGAATACTGACTGTATTTAATACTGGTACATATAATGATGAAAAGGTAGATTTTCTTATGAAATATATCAAGTTATCAAGTATTAATGTGTTTCCTATTTCAGAGAGCTTTCGAAACGAAATATGGCCCGGCATGGCCAGGTGGATAAGGCGATCGACTCGCAATCTGAGGGTCGTGGG
>NW_013666510.1:251387-259004 GCF_000517525.1 Limulus polyphemus
AATCGAAAAGAAATACAAATTTAAATTCTGGAAATAACGTTTATTGTGCTAGCTTAGATATTGAATCATTATTCAGAAAGTTACCTTTAACCCTTAAAGTGTTTAGAGTTTTAAAAAACAAACAAAACAATTAAACTTTAGGGTTAGTAAAGTTGACTTTTTCTATTTATATTGTTCGGTTTAATAATTTAAATGTTATATTTTATCTTTACTTTCAGGTATTATTTTCAGCACCCCTATGCCCGTCTCTTTGTTTCTTATTTCATTATATTTTGTAACTTTCTCATCTTTGCCGAAGATCCAGTCTCGCACAGTCACACGGAAAGCGAGATCCCTGTAGTGGGAAATGTTTTCTCTTTCGTTGCAACAAAATACCCTCCCGAGTGGACCTGGTGTCTAGTGAAAGTAGTATTATGGTTATTTGCCATTTTTATCGGCCTTGAATTTGGAAAGCATCTTATCCACCACTGTCTGTTACGTAAGTATTGGTGGTTCTTGTTTTAAATTGTTTGATATGTTTTTGTATGTTCTAGACATGCTTTAAATTTAATATATGACATCGTTAGTGTTAAAATTAATGTAATTAGAACTATATTTGAAAAACTAATTGTTTCGAACAATTAATCTAATATATAAGTATGGATCTCAGACTCTCGCCCCTCCTCCAGTTGCTCAGTGGTACGCTTAGGGGCTTACAATGCTAATACTCGAGATTTGATCATCGCGGTGGGCATAATGCAAAATATCCCATTTTGCTGCTGTTCACGTATAACAAACAAAGGTGTATTTAGACCGTCGTGATTAAGGGAATAACTAAAAGGCAAAGTGTTTTTCAAATATGTTAGAGCTCTGACAACTTGAACAGTACTTCTACTGAGACAATAAAAAAAATTGCAATTATGAAGGGGTACAATTTGAATTTGGAACTGAAATTTTTGTTTTACTATTTTAAGAATTCGCATCCTATTGGAAGTTAAGAGGTCGGGATAATTAATAGTTCTTAACACGAGTTAAAAGTAATACTTTCCCCATGATAACCATGGGGCTGTTTTATCCAGTTTCAAGAAGAAGAATAAAAACACCCAAAGTATAAAAAGTGATGGGACAGATCATTACGAACTTTTATCGATCTTTTGCTGTCTTCGCTGATTATTTTTCGTTTTAGGGTTTGAAGAAGAACTTCGTTCAGATACTAACCCATTGAGCGTACAAAATAACCAGTACACACACTTCATTATATAAAACGTTACAAATATCAAACAGCTCTAAACTAAAAACTCATTTTCAATAGGTATTATAAAGTACATTATTTGTTTGAAGGGTATGAACGTTCCTAGCAGCCAGATATTACAAGACAGAAACTTTTTCCAGTGTTACCACCTACAGGTAAAAAAACAAAACAATTTTAGTTATAAATCAACCACTAAGTTGCCTCGTCAAGCTCATAAACAAGTTGAATTAAGGTTATCTTCAAACTTGAACGTAGTTTGCAACAGTTTTTCAGGTTTAAAAATGGAATATATATATATATATATATTCAAAACTTCAAATGATGTATGTGATCATAAAAGCATTAAATGTTCTTTAGGTTGAATTGGATCCACTACTAGGTGGCTTGAAACTCGCATAAAAGAATAAGGAAATGTGAAATCAATGCCATTTTCCAACATTAAGAACCACGCATTACACGAATGAACAATTTAGTCTTCGCGAAAGCGGGTAATAAACGGGAATTGCGCATATGTTGATTTCAACCAAACTGAATTAACACAATAGTGTAGTTCGTCTAATATTAGTTGAGTGTGTTTCAAGATTCAACATGACATAAAGGTTTCATACGTCAGCACTAACGCCATGTTTACGAGATTAATAACTGGTAGACTAATCTCGATGTCATCTTCCATTCTATTGGAAACGTACACTTTCGTTTAGTTTTACAATGGCATTTCGTGACACATTTCTTATTTACACCAATCATTACTATAGAGCACAGGTTCATAGACATTTTTTTATTTTTCTCGGTGGACCACAAAAGGATCTATACACCATACTACTGCTTCCTTTTCGTAATTATTTATGCAACCTTTCCACGGACCACCTGAATTGTTTGTTTGTTTGTTTCTTTTGAATTTCGCGCAAAGCTACACGAGGGCTATCTGGAATGATAGATTAGACGGACGACAACTAGTCAACACCATCTATTGCTGTCTCTTGGGCTACTCTTTTACCAAACGAATAGTGGGATTGAACGTCATATTATAACTTCCCCACGGATGAAAGGGCGAGCATGTTCGGTGTGATAGGGATTCGAACCCTCGTCTCGCAGATTCCGAGACTAGCGCCCTAACCATTAGGCTGGGACCACGTGAACAAAGAACAACGAACCACTAGTGGTTCTTAGACCACAGACTGAGAATCTTTACAGTATAGAGCTTGCGAGTACTTTGTATAGCAGAGATCGGAAAGAGATGTACATTTTAGCGTTTTTTGTTTGTTTCTTGTTTTTTGATATTCAAGTGTTTTTTTTTTTGGCTCAAATAATAATAAAGGGTTGAGTATATATTATTGTAAGGAATGATTTAAACTTTAGTTCCCTAATACATGCTTTTTGGAATAAAAAATGTCGAAACAACTTTCAAAATGAATTTAAAAGCACAATTTTTTGTAATAACTATTTTAACAAATATTTATCGTATTGGAACTTCTGCTTGCTTTTCATAACTATTCAGTTCGTCCTAAAACGGGCATTTTTTGTCTTATATAGGATGTTAATTTGGTCAATCGTATGACTTTTACAGTTTTATATATATTCGAAGAGAGCTATATTCCTTATAGAAATTTTATTGATATTTTTATTCCGAAAACAAGTAAACAAACAATATTCCAAAAATCGTCCATAAGTTACTTGAGTAAGGAAGCATGTTAACATGATGATAGGTTGACAAACAACGATTAGTAAGTGTAATGAAGTGATTTATTTTTGCCGGAACATATTATATGTTTCGACATGTAGTATATTCCCGCAGAAATAAATCACTTCGTTATACCTATAAATCGTTGTTTGCTAACTTATTATTAACCTCGTATAAGAAAAGTAATTTTGAAATTATTCCCTAATACTTAACTCGTGTGTGTGTGTGTGTGTGCTTGAGAGTAAAGCCACATTGGGCTATCTGCTGTGTCCACCACGGAGAATCGATCCCCGGATGTTTGCGATGTGAGTCCGTAAACTTACCGCTGAGCTGCTGATGGGAGGGGTAGCATTTGTCTTTTGATAATCATTGATATGAAGTGTAAAGAAAAACACACAACAACAACAACATTATATGAACCTGGAAAACTTCAATTTCGCTTACAATTTTATGGTAGCACCATATTAAGGAACAAAGAACTGTAAACTTCTTACGAACATGGTTACAGGTCTATAAGTTAGGGAAACTGGATATAATGTACAGTCAAATTTCGGAGAAAAATTAATTGCAATAAAACTTTTATAATTGTTTATTAAACTGAAGGAAAACATTTGAATTGCTTGCTTACTTGCTTTTATCACAGGAAATATCTTTAGACTGAAAATGTTCCGGGAGGAACAGGGGTCGTGGATGATCATGTTTCTGACTGTCATCATCTTTGTTTACATCTTCTCTCTGGTTTACAACGCCTTCCTAATCTCGAGCTATCCTAATCCCGAACCATACACGATCACGGGAATGATGGGGATCACGAACGTGAATTTCATGAAAGCTGCGGCGTGTGGTACTTGGCTAGGAGATTTCGTTACTGCTTGGATGGTGGGTCAAAAACATATAATAATATTCCATCTTGCTTGGGTGTATTCTCCGCACCTTTTCTTTTCTTCTGTACATAAGCTCGACACTTTTCGAACAAATTTAGAAACATAAAGGCATTGCTAAGTTAGAATAAGTTCCTGCGGGACCTAACAATTGATATATAACTTTAAACCTGCTAGATTAAGACTAAGTTTATTGACGTTTATTAATTCTTTGATTGTTGTTTTGCTCACCGACCTAACAGTTGGTTTATAACTTTCAATTTGCTAGATCAAAGATCAACTTTATTTATCATTTGATTGTTTTTTGCTAACCGACCTAACAGTTGGTTTATAGCTTTCAATCTGCTAGATCAAAGATCAACGTTATTTATCATTTGATTGTTTTTTACTCACTGACCTAACAGTTGATTTATAGCTTTCAATCTGCTAGATCAAAGATCAACGTTATTTATCATTTGATTGTTTTTTTACTCACTGACCTAACAGTTGATTTATAGCTTTCAATCTGCTAGATCAAAGATCAACTTTTTTCTTTGATTGTTGCTTTGCTCACCGATTTATAACTCTCAACCCTACTACATCAAAGACCAAATTCAATTTTTCTTTGATTGTTGCTTTGCTCACCGACCTGACAACTGATTTATAGCTTTCAATCTGCTAGATCAAAGATCAACTTTATTGGTGCTTTATTCTTTGATTGTTGCTTTGCTCACCGACCTGACAACTGATTCATAACTTTCGAACTACTATATCGAAGATCAAATTTATCGATGCTTTATTGTTTGGTTATTGTTTTGCGCACTGCTTTTAAACATAATGGGATAGTTCAGACAATACACGTAGAATAACATTAACTATTTGTCTGTCTGTTTCTTTCTCTTTCTGTATGTATCTATCTAAACTGGTTCTAATAACGAAATAAGAAGAAAGCTTCTGTACTCTTCAATGTTCTTTAATTTTAGGTTTAAGTAGTAAATGTTCTTAATCTCCACCGTGCTCTTGGCAATGTGAAGCTAATAATTTTCGGATCTCCATGTTCTGGTAACGAATGCACATTTCCTTCCCCTGAAGAAGCATACTGTATAAGACAGTTCCTCGCTCGAATCCTTACGTTCTCGGTACGCATGGCTTTAGTTTCTTCATAACAACTTGGAGTAGGGAAGATGAGCGACAATTACACCCCCTATCCCCTTCCGAAAAATGTGAAACAATTACAAATTCACAAACTACATCTCATAACCAAATTTCTAATGATTACTTTTTAAACAATAATGGAATAATAACTGTGACGGTGGAGAAAGGTATAATAAACGTATCAATGTTTCTAGATTCTCTTTCTGTGATAGATGAAATGTACACAAATAACTGATCAAATGGGTAGGTGAAAAAGTAAAGGGGTAGATAAAAAAAAGACAGACAAACAGATAAATGAAGAATGGAATTGGATCTATCAATCTGAACGACACTTTATGCGCAGGAGGGCAAAAAAGACCAGGCCAGAGACCCCATAGGATTTAGGTATAGAGGTCCTTAGATTGGACTTCTGATAAGAGGTAAGGCAGCCAGGTAGCAACGCGCGCCGCCACAAGAGTTTTGTCTGATACTCTGAACCGAATAACGTAGTTAATTGTCAGTTTCATAACGTGTCCACGACTGAAAGTACGATTTTTTTTTCAAAATCACAAAGAACTTTACGACTTTTCATCATAATCCACGTTTTCTTTTAGCGTTCTAATTCATCTACCATCACTTTCAACAATAACCAACTTGATATTTTAGCCATACATTTAACCAGCTTTCTTAGTAAAACATTTTCTTCTTTCTTTTAAATTTATTAAATAATTAACCTGCACACAAAAGCAGCTGTCTCTGTTGCTACTAAGTAGTATGTCACAAGATATAACTTTGTGTCTATTCATAAACGTTCGAACGAAAAACAAAGGTCAAAATTCTGCTTTACCTCAAACGGTAGATGGTGTCTCATGAATACAGCAAAGTAAAGCAACTTGATATTACTCACATTGCAACATTTTATTCATGTTCTATGAAACGACATTCAGTTTTGACTCCTAATTATTTTTATGTGTTACATCAATCTGAAATACTTGCGTTATAATCATTATTGTTTAACTAGACCTTTGATTAAAGAAAAACAACTCGTACAGGGAAGTAATATGCAGATCAGGATATTGCTAATATTACACAGACTGTCAAGTAGATCACATGAGATTGGAAAGTGTGTTACTTTTAAGGATGACAACGTGTGAGAAAGAGCCGGAAGCAGCAGTGGCTGAGATGAGCTATGGGAAATGAGCTCTGGAAACGCAAGTGATCGGGTGAATGAAAGGAAGGTATATTTAATTTATATTAATCGATGTTATTTCTTATCCATTGCTGATGTGGCATGCTTTCAAGAATAACAATATATTTAGAACTAAAAAGAAGTAGGTAATTGCCTCAGATAAGTAGAAGCAGATTGAATTCATTATTTTATATCGCTAACGCTAGGATTTGTATATATTGTAATATTTGTGACAGATAAAGTTAGGATCCGTTGGTTGTGGTCGTTAGGTGCTCGCGTTGCAAGCGCTTAGTCCACTACTGCTCTTAATATACTTACTTTTTAGAGTTGCTTCCCTTAGCGACGAATAATAGCGAAATACAGGCTATTTTGAAAGCTATTTCAAGCTCATTTTGCGTTTTTGACATTCAAATTTTACAAAACTGTACACACAGGACTTTCTTCTTCATATTTATGCCATTAAGAAAAAGAAATCTTCCACCACTTTTTTATATTGATGAACAAAAACTGGGGATACTCAAAATGTTTCTGGAAATCTTCACGTGGTTCTAGAATCAAAACTAGGCAAAGTTGGTGAATGGTATTTTGCAGACCGGTTCCAGAAATGCATAATGTTTAGGGTAAAGCAAAATATCTGCTATTTCAAATTCTGGAGAAGAGTAAGAAGTATGTTTGTTTTATGCATAATGATTTAATGAGAAAACTAAATAAATATAAAATACTACTTTTATAATCATCGTTGTATACACAGAGCCATCTAGTGTGAGTTGGAGGAAGCTACAATGAGATTTCTGTCAAAATCAATGTATAATAAATATAATTCAAGAATACTGATGGCAAATAATTACACTTAGATTGTCAACAGTAGAATTAGGATTGGTTTGATAATTTGATTATACGAAGAAGAACACACGGAGTCTCCTTCTTCAAGAGGATCGTTTCGTTTGTGCACAAATAGAATTCAAATTATTGAAATTATTAATATCAGAATCGGGCAATGAGACGTGTACAAAGCCCTAAGTAGTACTAAATAAAAGGCGGTCAGCGTCAACTACTCAAGAAAAAGTATTAGTTGAATCAGTGTCAGTTTATCTAGAAAAATGTATTATATGAATTAGTGCTCAAAACGAGTATAACTTATCTGAATTGGTAAAGTTACTTAAGAAAAGGTATTATTTTATCAGACTAGTTTCTCAAGAAAAAGGTATATTAAGAGAATCAGTGGAAGTTTGATAGAGAAACGGGTATTACTAAGGACTTAAAGAGTTAAAGCAAACCAAATGTGTTATAATATGTTAACCATACTATTAGGTCGTCAAGAAATTAATGTCGCTTTTTTTAGATGAAAAAACCCGAACAATTTATATATCAAAACAAAACATTTATTTAATAAAATAGTCTCCATTCTTATCAATGATGCTTTTTCCATCTTACAATCAGGTTGTTAATGCCCTGATTAAAGAAATCACTTGGTTTTGCAGCAAAAAACATGTCGATGTCCTTTTTAACACCTTCCACATTT
>NW_013666510.1:259842-266991 GCF_000517525.1 Limulus polyphemus
TTTAATAAAATAGGCTCCATTCTTATCAATGATGCTTTTTCCATCTTACAATCAGGTTGTTAATGCCCATATTAAATAAATCACTTGGCTTTGAAACAAAAAACATGTCGATGTCCTTTTTAACACCTTCCACATTTGCATAAGTTTTCCTATTAAGATGGTGTTGCAGCGAACGAAAAAAATGTTAATCTGATGGTGCCATATCTGGAGAATATGGTGTGTGGGGGAGAATTTCCCAACCCAACTCCATAATCTTATGTTGCGTCAAACGTGCTACAAGTGGACATGCATTGTCGTAGAGAAGAATAACACCATTCGGATTAATGAGTGAAAGGCGTTTCTGATGAGGACTTAATTTAAACGTTCCAGTTACTGACTATAGATCTCTGTATTGACAGTTCGAAATGAATTACTTCTTTGATGTCCCACCAAATACAAAGCATCACTTTCTGCGGATAAATTCAGGTTTTGGGGTCGGAAGTGGCTTCTGTCTAGGACTGAGCCATTGTTTTTGGCGTTTAATATTCGTATAGAGAATCCATTTTTCATCACCGGTGACAATTCTGTCCAAAAATAGTCCACGCGCATTACGCTCCAGAAGAGACGAAGCAACATTCATATGTTGGAAACGATTATCATCGGAGAGTTGATGAGGTATCAAAAAACCTTCTTTATGGAGTTCCCCCCATATTTCTAAGATGTTTACGTATTGTTTCATGAGAGACATGCAATTTGAGGGCCATTTCACGAGTGTGTTGCTTTGGGTTAGACTCAGAAAGCGTCTTCAGAGCATCAATATCAATTCCAACATGTCGGCCCCTGCCATCATAGTTTTTAAGGCTAAAGTCACCTGAACGAAATTTGCTAAATCATCGTTGACACTTACGAACGTTTAAAACATTTCCATAAACTTCTTTGATATTTTTTGTGGCTACAAAGGCATTGTTTCCCTTCTTGTATTCAAACACCATTACATGCCGAATGTGTTTCGTCGTGTGCCATCACTATAAGGGATTAGAGTAAACTAAACTTTACACATTATATAAACTACACTAACGTCACGTTTAGGTGGTTCGTTTAATTATACGTGATGTAAGTTTTTTTTGGGGGGGGGGGTTAATGAAAGTGTCCCAAAACGCGACATTAATTTTTGACGACTTAATACATCTGTGTGTCCAGTGCTGATGAGGCCTTTCGCTCAATATCAGGGCTCATCACTCAGGCTGGTTGCAATACAACAGATGTAGTAGTGCTTTAGGTAAGGCAATGTCAGTTTCTCTTGGAAAATGTACTTGAACTGATGGCAGTTACTGAAGAAACAGGTATTAGTTGAATCAGTGCTAGTTTTTTAAAAAACAGGTATTAACAGAAATCTGTTCAATTACACAAGAAACAGGTATTACTATTAGTTGAATCAGTGAGATTTACAAAAGCAACAGGTATTGGTTGAAACAGTGTTAGTTACAAAAGAAACCGGTATTGGTTGAATCGGCGATAGTTACAAAATAAACAGGAATTGGTTGAATTGGTGATAGTTACAAAAGTAAACAGGAATTGGTTGAATTGGTGATAGTTACAAAAGAAACAGGTAATGGTTGAAATGGTGATAGTTACAAAAGAAACAGGTATTGGTTGAATTGGTGATAGTTACAAAACAAACAGGTATTGGTTGAATTGGTGACAGTTACAAAAGAAACAAATATTGGTTGAATTGATGATAGTTACACAAGAAACAGGTATTGTTTGAATTGGCAATAGTTACAAAAAACATGTATTGGTTGAATCGGTGATAGTTACAAAAGAAACAGATATTGGTTGAATTGGTGATAGTTACAAAATAAACAGATATTGGTTGAATCAGTGTTAGTTACAAAAGAAACAGATATTGGTTGAATCAGTGTTAGTTTTTTAAGAAACAGCTCTTATTCTTACCACTATGGTTATTTTCAAAATGCAGTTAAGAACATTATAATCCACATTCATGTTATCAAAATTTCTTTGATATTTTGAGATCAAGAAATATGTTACAATAATTTAGTTTAGTAGCACTAGTCAGTCTAAGAGCAGGACTTATGTAATGGTTAGCATACCAGACTGTGAGTCCTAATGTCCATGGTTTGTACCCTGTTGTGGAAAAACACTCCACACTTTCGGTTTGTGGATGCACTATGAGAGTGATGGTCAAATCTCTATGTTTGATTAGAGTAACTCAAGAATTAGCTGTGGGTGCTGTTGACTAGCTGCTATCTTTCTACTTCTAATCTATCAGTTCAAATTTAAGGACAGCTAATGCAGATAACCCTCATATAGCTTTGTGAGAACAGCTGAGACAAAGAAACTTAGTCATTCCAGAATTATTTGGTGAATAAACATGTCTACATAAAGAATGACCATAAGGAAAAACTTGTTTTATCTCTCACTTTCTATATCAATCTGTCCCAGGTTTGCCTTATTAACATTTATTTATATTCCAAGTGGATTATTTTCTAAATGTCTCCATATTATAGTTAAGCTTCTGTATGACTGATATCATATCAGCTCATGAGTGTTAATATCCTCTGCTTTTTTCTTTATTTTACTATTGCTTGTCACTTTAAAATCAAGTTATAATATTTGTTTATTGTATAGTCATGATGGCTAAGAACAACTAATTTTAGAGCCTAAGCCTTCTACTTTTACAAGTAAGTGATATGCAAGTTACCAAGTTGTATCTCAGCATAAACAATCCATTGTTGACCTCAGGTTACAGACATGATGCTTCAAGATAACCTATATGTTGACTGGGCCAAGCCAGCCAGGACATTTTGGAGATCTCATGACCGGATTCGTATCTTCATCTTCTGGGCAGGATCGTCTATCATGACGGCTTTAGTAGTAACATTAATAGTTAGTGACTGGATCACATGGGACCGTCTGAACAAGGATTTTGTGGCCACCACCGAGTTGTCCCGTGCTTTTCTGGCCTCCTTTATCCTTGTTATGGATCTTTTTATAGTGATGCAGGTGAGTGATGTGTACCTTTTAGATTGTAAACAGATTCCATAAAGTTCGACCCCATCACTTGATAATGTCAATGATCCAATATGTTTATCTTGCATATATGTTACTTTTTTGTGCTGAGATTCACTAGAAATTTCATCAGCATTATAACCATGAAAAAGTGTTTTATCTTTATAATTTTCAAATCCATACACTACAATAGAAATTTCCATGTGTTGTCCATGATTAATACCTGAACCTCCCTAATGTAAATTTAACAATATATTTTTCAACACAGAACTGGGATTTTGCATCTTTATTCTCTGAGAAGAGTTTTAACATAATCTTCTGCTATTTATTTTTCAAGTTGGGAATGGAACATTATCTGTGATGTTGACATAATATTTGTGTCATATTTTAGATTTGAGACTTTCTAAGTTTTGTCTGTAATATTTGCATTTGTTAGTATTCTAATCTAACCCTTTATATTTAGAATTTTCATGTTATGTCAGAAATTTGAATGTAGCTTATTTAATATAATCCTGTACACTATATCATGAATTATAAATTTTAGATTTTTCATATTATTTCTATGATTTGAATGTAGTTTCTTTAATTTAACTCTCTGTAGTGTATTCTGTCATTGAACATTTAGACTTTTCACATTATGTCTGTGGTTTGAACACCAGTCTGCTTTAATCTGATACTCTACAGTGTATCTTTCACTGCATGCATCATCTGGGCATTGAATACACCAATAAAAGGTTTTAAAATATTACAGGACTGGGACTTCCCACACTTTGTCTGTGATCTGGATATAAAGCTTCCCGGCATGCACGTGGCATCTTTTAAGTACCGGATGTTTCAGAAGTATGTCAGCATCTCAGATGTGGTCTTTCACATTACCGGTGTGTAAAGTCTTGTAAATCAATGTAGCTGATTCTACATTTACAACCAAAATGTTCTTTCTTAAAATTTATATATTAGTTTTATAATTCTTATTATATTAGTCTAAAATTTTACTGTTACAAAAAAATCAAACTTCCTCTCAAGAACTTCTCACTTATGGTTGAAGATTGTCTTCAGGAAAAAAGAGAAACATTTTGGTTGTTCTAGGTATAATGTATTTGAATTGGTTAAAGCAATTAGCTCAAAGTAGCAGAATTTGTTTGTTTTCAAATATTCCCAGAAAGATATACAAGGACTATGTGTACATAACCAATGCTAGTTTTGAATGCATAGACTGAAAAGAAGGCAGTTAGTCAACAGCACCCACCAACATCTCGTGGACTATTCTTAATTGATTAAATATTGGGATTTGACTGTCATCATACAGCACACCCATGGGCTAAAAGTGTGGAACAGGTTTTTATGCAACAGGACAAGAACAATGAACTTTTGGGTTCACAATTCAGGCATGCTATTCACTCGGCATCAAAAATATTTTAGTTATTAATTTTTAACCTCTCATTTTGTACAGCTGTTGAAGCTTTTAAAATAAGTAATTACATATTAACACATTAATGGTCTAAATCTCAAATTATTACCTTTTTTGTTTTTTTCAATCAGTTGCTTCAGTGTGGTTTATCATTTCAAACTACTTAGTAATCATATTAAAGAAGTCAGGCTTGTAAGTAAGAAGGTTAAACCACTTGTAAAAGGTCATTTTATATTCTGATTTTTTTTATTTTGTCAACCAGAGTATCTGAAGTGGCAATGTTTCTTCTGTGCAATCATAGTGTAAACTTATAATCAATTGCTTTCTGTTAAATCAGACTTAACTAAAGAAAAGAAAAGCTACTTATTTAATGTTCTCCTTCATGTCCAAAATAACTAATCATTGTCTTCACTGTTGTAGGAAAGTGGTTTAACTATGGAATCATTGTGTTTGTCATGATCCTTGATCTAAATATGTGGAAGAATCAGATTTTCTACTCGCCTGAAGTTTATGGTCAATATATAGGACCCACTAACAAAGTATATACTGTAGATGATCAGGGAATTCTAAAAACAGGTAAGTAATCATCTTATCTTCGGTATTTTATCGAGCTTAATAAAAAAACATACACTGTAACTGATTGGGAAACTGTAGAACCATGTAAAAATTCTGAATATATTTGTTAGTTTATAGAAGTTAGTCAAAAAGTGTACACTGAATCTGATTACAATATTATAAGCATTTATATGGTTTTCTGAATTTCATTTTCAATTTATAGAGCTTAAACATAAAGTGTACACTGTAACCGATTGGGATACTCAAGAAACGTGTAAAAAACTTTCTAAATATAATTCTATAGTGCTTAATCGCAATGTTTTTAATGAAACATTGACTGATAATTAATGGAGTCAAATCTACAAGGTTAGAAGTACTGACGTTTTCTGTAACTGGTTAAACCAACATAAGTGTTCAAATTTTATTCCAAAAAATTATGCTCGAGGAAATCAATTGTTTTATCTGATAACTTGTAGAGTTTGAAAGAAAGGGTATTTATAGAAGTATTAATAGCCATATTGTTTAAGCTCGTATGATTTTGGTAGGAAACAATGTCGAATAATTTTAATTCTGGAAATAGATTTATTATAAGTAACAATCAAACTCTTTCTTGAAGCGTGTATTAGTTTACAATATTAAAGTTAGTTGGTATGATGGTTTTGAGCTATTCTGTAAAATCTTTAGATGTTACCAAAAGATGGCACTGTGGTATGTATGTAAATTCGAATGAAAGTAAAGTAAGAGATTCGTATTATTTGATTTTGTAATACTATTTAGTTCCCGCGGAGTAATTATATTTTTAAGTTTATAAAGTTAGATAGTAATTGTAAGATTTTGTTGGGTGATGAAGTACGCTTTATTGAACTAACACTATTTTTTAAAAAAAGTAGGCATATATATATATATATATATTTGGAGAAAAAAAAACCTTATAACTAGTGACATCGTGTGACAGTTCTTGTTATACTAATGCCATACTAAACTTTCATATTATTGTTCACAATGACTATCATTAGTTTTGTCTTCTGTTTTATTTATATATATTTTTAATATGTATATTTATTTCAAATTGCTGAAAAGAGGTGGCAGCACTATCATGCTGTATCCTGTACAATAATCGTTATTACTACACGCTATCATTGATAACACAGTTCAGTTAAATGGCAAACCTTATGAAAATAATTATAATTCCAGAAAGCAACAAAGTTAGAATATAGGAAGAAAAATCAATGCTTCAAAGTAAACTTTCTGATTTAGGCCAAACTGAAAAAACACATTTTTCCTCACAATGTTTATATATATATATATATATATATATATATATAGAACAACAAATAATTTCTATGAAATAGATGACGTACTTACAGACGTTTGGTAGTGCCGCAATAAACCGGAACAAAGAATGGCTGTTCTAAGCATTTTATGATAATATCAAAGTGTAAAATGTTTATATAATAAGTCTGTCTACATTGTTTTAATTCATTACAAATACACTATCATTAACAACGTTATTTTCATTAACATTTTACAATACGAAACAAAGGTGAAAACTAACTGCCTTCTACAAATAATATAAATTTAACTGAAACTGAAATGGTATTAATAAAATATAAGGCTAATGTGACGACATTTAGAAGTCTTCAAGTAGATGGCGCCATTTAAACAATTGTTTCCTATTCAATACACTGCCTACATCATCATGAAAGTTTACCAAATTATATTGTGTTTTGGAATTGAAATCGCAGTGTGCTGCCAACTGTAAACATCATCAAAACTTTATAACATGCTTACGTGAAAGAGCTGTAGTCTGATCTTATGTACTTTCCTTTTAACAAATTCGTCGATAATACTATCATGCTTGATTTCTGAAGCCAACCAATTTTCAATTTTACAGAACTGCCCAGATGATTTTAGCGTCTGAGACGATACCGTTGCATTCAATTAAATTCAAACCTTTTTTTTTTTTACAGTCAACACGATATAACATTTTATTCTGTCGAAAGCTCGTTACAGAGCTACAATTTAGATGAATTGACTGTTCCCTGAAAAGTGCCATTGCAGGCAGTCGACTAAGCTTTAGACCGGCCCTGATGAAAATATATATACTGTATTTTTCGGAATATAAGACGCACCCTTATTTTGAAGGCAATGTTTTTTTTGGGGGGGGGGGAACTACA
>NW_013666510.1:267991-287714 GCF_000517525.1 Limulus polyphemus
GTACTATTGTTATAAATAACACATTCAATTGAACTAAACTATGCATGCCCATTTAGATATATTTACACATGGCTTGTGTATATCGTATGTATACATATATATATTATTCATACCTTCGGTGTATAGGACGCAAGCAGATTTTGACATCAAATTTTGGGGTAACAAAGTGCGTCTTATAATAACACCGAAAAATACGGTACTTGTTTTTGTTGTTGTCAAGCGCAAAGCGACACCAGAGGAATAGAACACCGAATTCTAGCGTTAAAAGACGTTAACCTTACCGTTGATCCATGGAGAGGGGGAATAGTTATACAAAACAAATCAATGCAAACATTGGAATGAAATCATTAGCTGCCAGTACGTAACACAAAATAGTAGTATATGAATGAATTCAACCAACGTTGCCAGTATGAACAAAATCAACCAATCATGCTGGTATGAAATCTAAAATAGTAATGCATGAGTGAAATCAACCATCAATGCCAGTATAAGATATAAAACAGTAGTAAGTGAATAAAATCAACCAAGTCAGTATGAGACCCAAAACAGCAGTATATGAAAGAAATCAACCAATCATAGCAGTATAATACCTAAATAAAATTAACCATCGATGTCAGTATGAGACCAAAACAGTGATAAATGAAAGAAATCAACCAATCATACCAGTATAAGACCTAAATAAAATTAACCATCGATATCAGTATGAGACCCAAAACAGTGGTATATGAAAGAAATCAACCAATCATACCAGTATAAGACCTAAATAAAATTAACCATCGATATCAGTATTAGACCCAAAACAGTGGTATATGAGAGAAATCAACCAATCATACCAGTATAAGACCTAAATAAAATTAACCATTGATGTCAATATGAGACCCAAAACAGTGATATATGAAATAAATCAACCAAAAATTTCAGTAAACAAATGAAGGGGGGTGTAAGCAATAGATATGATAAAAAAATGGATAGTGTGAAAAACAGGATTATTGAATTATCCTGCATGCCCTGTTTTACAAATGGTAAAAAAACGAGTGACCTTCTAGTCGGTAATTTAAATTTATAAATGATGCCATTCTGGGTCGCCAGGTGTAAAAGAAAAATCTATCAAAATTTAGTTTCAGTTAGTAGCCATCCTGCACCAATTTATTGACTTTTAACTTGTATGTAATAAACTGAATTGAAGATGAGCCAAAACTATTTCACTGTGCCAAAAAGGTTTTGAAGACGATAAAAATTTATATGTGTATAAACAGTAAAGAAACGTGAGTCTCGCAGCTTACAACGCTAACGTTCTGGGTTTAATACCCACTGGGGCGGAGCACAGATGGCCTATTGTGTAGCTTTGATGTTAAAAAGAAAAATAAATATTAGTTTGGGTGGTAGCTCTTTCGATGTATCACGAATCGCTTGTCAGTCAGGCTAGTATTTAATGAGTTGTTCATTTGGTTATCAACTACATTTTCCGTGATACTTTAGTAACACTTCGAAAATCGAATTAAATTGTGGCGGAATGCTACAAATTCTTCAAATACCTATAGAATGATAGGTTCTTTTTGTGAGTGTAAAACACTTAAAATACACCATTTAGATTTTCGATACCTCACAAATATAAAGGCTTGGTTTGGTCTGATATTTCATTGGTGGTAGTGTCCAGGGTTACTGATGAGGATTGGAATTCTCCGAAACTAGTCTGGCTCACAGACACCCCCCCCCCCCCCCAATGAAAGTATAGACTATTCCAAGCTTTTATTTGTTGTTAAACAAATGTTTATACAACTCTATTCAATTAGTAACACTTGTTGTGACGCGTGTTTGTTTGTTTCCTGTTTAAGCACAAATCCACGAAATGGGCTATGTGCCCACCTCGGGTATCAAACCACGATTTATAGCGTAAAAGTTCGCAAGTTTATTGCTGAGCCGCATAAATTTATACACAATTAAGCATGAATATAATCCTTTCGTTAGTACACAATATACATATTATTGTATCACAAAAATAGCCCTCCTCCAGTAACTCAGCGATAAACCTGGAGGCTTATAACTCTAAAAACCAGGTTTCGATACCCGTGGTGAGCACAGCACAGATAGCCCATTTAGTAGCAACATACACATTATTATATCACAAAAACAGCCCTCCCCCAGTAACTCAGCGATAAACCTGGAGACTTATAACGCTAAAAACCAAGTTTCGATACCCGTGTTGAGCACAGCATGGTTTTAAATTAAAATAAAGGTATTTTTTAAAAGAAAACTCATCGTTTGTTTAGCAGCAATTGCACATATAATTATATACAGACTTACAACGCTTAAATCCGGGGTTCGATTCCCACGGTGGACACAGCAGATGACATAATGTGGCTTTGCTCTAAAACAAACAACAACAACAATTTTTTTATAGCCTTATAAATGAAGTGCTCTTAGTGTTGATTAACAGAACACAACACCTTTACGTTAACACAAACTATGAACAATGACATTTGCAGGTTTTGAAAAACAAATATTTCGAAGTATTTTGCGTAGAGTTACATTAACAAATATGTTTGTAAGTTATATAAAGTACGTCATGCGTGTTTGTGTTTTGTTATAGCAAAGCCACAATATGGGCTATCTGCTGGGTCCACCGAGGGGAATCGAACTCCTGATTTTAGCGTTGTAACCCCGTAGACTCGCCGTTGTCTCACCGGGAGACAAAGCATTGAACTTTATTTATTTATTTTGTTATAGAAGAAGACAGACTGGCGCCTTGTGTGGACATTATCACAAACGTAAGATGTTCGAGTAACTTTCTAAGAGGAACGAACTCCGTGTGATGAGGAGTTTTGTGTATTTCTACCAGAATTATTTTTATTTATTTATTTATTTGTAGTTGATTTTAACTTTTCGTTTACCACCTGAGTTTTCTCTTTCTATAAAACGTCTCATTGCGCAACTGTTTATATGTGAACAGGTAATGCAACTTTGTGGACCTACGAAGTGAGATCGACTACCATCAATCCGGAGACCAATAGGACGTACGTGGAGGACGACATGCTGATGAATTCTCGTTATCTTAATTACCCACTCTCTATGAAGGGTATGGCTTTCATTCCTTCACTTCTTGGGTTCGTTATGTTCGGCACTCTCACTTATCTTTGTGGTCGTTTCCCGCCAAAAACCGATGCGACAGCAGGAGGAAGACTCAAGAAAAGGAGCAGCTGGCGACGCGAGCGAGGCAGCAGTCGCAGAAGGCACGCCCTCTATCATATTAGAATATCAGACTTAAAGAAACTTAAACTGAAAAAAAAATAGAGCGATCAAAAGACCTCCCACAGACGTGGTGGTTTCGTGGAATGAAACTGTTGGTACGTCAACGAGTTGTAACCGATAATTAAGATTTCGGTTGATATTCTAAAAATGGCGGCACAATGGAGCATTTATAATGTATATTATAGGTTTCTAACTTTAAGAAAAATGTATTTTTTCTATAGTTGTGGTGATGTTTATTGAAAAAATAATTGTATTTATTTATTTTTATTCTATGTGTTATTTCTCTTCAAGAATTCGCTGATTTTTTTTTGATTTTTTTGAGACGATCAAAGTGAAAAACGGGTTGTAAAAATAAGATGTTTTTTTGATAAACAACACAAAAAAAAACGGTTTTGATCGTAAATTTTAAAACCATATTTGCGCCATCCCTAAAACATAATAAGCTGCACTTTAGACATTGGCGAGTTGTTTTAAGTGCTTCTCCAGTGGGTGTAATATTGTTTACTTTCCTTGTCCATTTGTAAATCAACCTTAGCAAGTCAACTTTGTTTACGTAGAAATTGAGGATTTATCAGATCATGGCGAACGTTTCTATGACACAGTACCCATCCGATCATTGCTCATTAAACAGAGATTCTGTATCAGTGTCGGTAATTATGTTTGCCAATTATATTTATGCATGATAAAGCACTAGTTAGTATAATACTGAAGGATAGATTTGCGTTCCGTAAAGTAAACAAACTTTCCCTGTTTGAAAATGTTAAGTTTGTGAAGATTTTCTTGTTGACAACATTAGAATTACAAACCTTACTGAAACTATCCATTTCACATATTCTATGAGCTTAAGTTTCAGTGCTCTTGGTATCCAAACAAAGAAACGTGGCATTTGAAAACGAACAATCCAAATTCCTAAATTGAACGTATCTAATTACAGTATTATATGTTACTGTTCCGTGAAACACGATTTTACTCATATAGTGGCTATTCATAACATAACTAATTATAGCTCTAAGAATTAAGAACTTGTGAATGAAAGCAAGGAAGAATTGGTAATGATACGTCAACCGCACTACATCTGTCATATCCACTTGCCGACGAGGTCTTTCACTCAATACCAAAGATCATGAGGCCGTCTAGGATTGACCGAGAAGCTACTTGTGTTATCAAATTGTACAAACAACAACTGTTATAGAGTGAACTAGATTAAATAAGCGGATTGTAATTATTATCAACTATATTTCTAATTTACAAACCAGAATTAAAGTAACGAATACTAACACCTTTATTTATTTATTTATTACTTGAATTGACTTCACCATCATTCAGAAGAACTGGCGAATCTTGAAGTAACTACGTCATCATTCAGAAGAACTGGCGAATCTGTAATTAACTTCACCATCATTCAGAAGAACTGGCGAATCTTGAATTAACTTCACAATCATTCAGAAGAACTGGCGAATCTTGAATTAACTTCACCATCATTCAGAAGAACTGGCGAATCTTGAATTAACTTCGTCATCATTCAGAAGAACTGGCGAATCTTGAATTAACTTCACAATCATTCAGAAGGACTGGCGAATCTTGAATAAACTTCACCAACTTTCAGAAGAACTGGCCAACCAGTGAGCTAGTCTTCATGTTCCCACAGCGTGAAAGGGATAAAATCCCGTTAGTAATTTTAAGAACTTATGAGTGCAAGCGAGGAAGAATATGTAATAATATGTCAATCACAATATATCTGCAATATCCAGTGCCGACGAGTCTTTTCGGCCAATATCAGAACCCGTCAGGACAGCCGAAATACGACAGGTGTTTGTGAGTGTTTAGTGAAACATGACTTGATCTTATAGCAAGACCTGGCATGGCCAGGTGGTTAGGGCGCTCGTCTCGCGAGTTCGAATCCCCTCCCACAAAACATGCTCGCTCTTTCAGCCGTGGGGGTGTTATAATGTGACGGTCAATCCCACTATTCGTTAGTTGAAGAGTAACCCAAAAGTTGGTGGTGGGTCGTGATGACTAGCTGCCTTCCCTTTAGTCTTTCACTACTAAATTAGGGACGGCTAGCGCAGATAGCCCTCGTGTAGCTTTGCGCGAAATTCAAACAAACCAATCTTATAGCAACTATTCAAAATAATCCAGATTTCTTAACTGAACATAGATAATTACAAACTTAAATTTGTGTTCCGTAAAGAAAAAAAGGACAAATAAGATTCTTTTTAATGTTTGCAACATCATTTCCCTATATCTAATACATTTATACAAATATTACAAGTAATTACTGAGAATCATTGTGTTTTCTATAGAAACACAAAATATTTAGGCTAACCTCTTTTTACCTTCCTAATAGCTGATTTCAGACAAAGTTAGAAGAATTTCTGAAATTACATAGTACGAACTTAATTTCGTACTAATTTTAGTTTTAACGAAATTGCTGCCATTAGTACGTGATCATAACGTAACATCATGTTAAGAAAGAAATGAATCATTTTGTAATTAACATACCACACGAATGCTTTTTATAAATTAAAATTTCCATCTTACATGTGTGGAGTTTTCAGTTGTCTTAACTTACCACAATGAACTTAGTTACTGGTTTAACTCACCACAACGGCCCACGGAGCAATGAGGGGGTTTGAGCTGTTGTTAATTAACAACATTATAATGAAATAAGCTTAACTATTCTGTGAGTGTTACCTATACTGCTAAGTTGAGCGCAACCCAGTGATTGGTGTGTGGTACAGTGTTCGCGTCCCGTTACCATCAAAGAAATAAAAATGGAGAATCGCGTTCCACTCTTTGGGGCTCTGAGAACGTTATAAGGATGATGGTCAATCCCACTATTCGAACAGACAAGAGTAGCCCAACAGTTGGCGGCGGGTATTGCTGATTAGCTGTCTTTTCTCTAGCCCATCACTTCAAAACTTAGGGACGGCTAACGTAGATAGCCCTTGTGTAGCAATGCGCCAGAATTCGAAAACAAAATAAATTATGTTGCTTTGTGCCAACTGATCTCACGGAACTAATTCAATGACGTTGTAACTATCTTCATAACACCAAGAAGTTGGGATGTCGTTTATTAACAGTATTACAACTGGAAAATGCTTAATTATTACGTGTTAGCATTATTCAGCAGACAAGCTGTTTAAGCTACTAAAGATAAATTTTAAACCTTATCTATCGTTCGACTCACCACCAGTATCTAAGCTTTGCGCTCATGGCTTCAAGTGTAAGATTCTCCCTCGTCAGTAAAAATGCACAGTGAATTCATTTTCTCTGGTATAGATAAAACAAACATAAAACATTTTCATTTCAGTAAAAGCTGTCGTTTCTTTCTAAGAATTGAATGCCAGTCAATACAGTAAAAAAAAAAAAACGTTGCGTGCAACGCCATCATTAACTGTAATACTGTTTCCTTGGGGCGCCCTCTTAACCGGCGATGGTAATGAAATATCAAATCTAAAAAAGGCTTCACAAATACCTAGAAATTCGTTTAATGAAATGTGTCATAATTTTGACAAGACCCGATTTCATACCGCTGACACACACATACACATATCAAGCCTCAACTTCAAAGTGCTTTTACAAATAAGTTACAAAATGCTTACAAATGCCTCCTGGAAGTAACATTTCATTTATCCGCAAACGGAAATAGCGTATTTGTTATGGTATTACAATCTCAAGAAGTAATTGTTATTAGGTTGAATTTAAAATTTTCCTCATACTTGGCTAGGGCCTATGCTTCAATCATTTAACATGTTTTACGGACAAGCTGGTCCGCTTCGTTGAAAAGACTCCCTGCAGACGTAAAACTAATTTATAATTGTATGTCAAACGTGACTTATCTTAATTCTTGAAGCAGAAACATCGTCAAAACTAATTTTGTCGTGATCGCTTTTAGGCAAAAACACTACTAACAGTAATTATTGTTTGAAATTTCCTGCCCAGTTATTTGGTTAATATATGACTCATCATACAAAGTATTTTATTAATTCCGGTTCAGCATTCTGAACGGTAAGGTTCTATAAGTTGTAATTGTGTCAAAGAGGATTAGGTTCGTTTATAAAATCAACTAAAAATACCTCCAACTTTTATTAAATAAAAGACTAAGTTATTAGTTGTTCTTGTTTTTGTTTTTTTAATCGTTAAGAATTTAAATTAAAAGATGTTGTGTGGTTTGTTTATTTTGTGTTAAAGCGCAAAGTTACACAATAGGCTATCTGCGTTGTGCCCTCCGCGGGTATCGAACACTGATTTTATATGGTTATAAGTCCTCGAGGTTACTACTGAGCCACGGGGGGAGGGGAGCAGAAAGATCTACAACTAACCTTTTATTCAGATATGCGTTGTGATTCGGACGTTATATGTCACAAGGCTCGATTCTAAATATTAGAAGCCCTGACGTGGCGAAAAATTCAAGGAAATTACTAAAAAAAGAAGCCCTGACGTGGCGAAAAATTCAAGGAAATTACTAAAAAAAAAGTACCCCCGGTGAGTGAATGGTAAGTTTAGGGGCTTGCAACGTTAAAATCCGGGGCTCGAATCCCCGCGGTGTACAGAGCGCAGATAGCCCACTGTGTAGCTTTGCGATGAATCCGCAATGACGGAAGATTGTCTAAAAGAAAGTGATGTTTATTTTATCTGGAATAATAGGTGTGTTTTATTATTACTACACTTGACCAAAACAAATTATAGTAAATATAGAAACGTGAAGAACCATGTGAAGACTATTTAAACATTTATCATATGTGTATGCTGAGAGTTAATCGCACTCTGAAAGAACCATATTCCAGATCTCATGCTGATCTTGAAACTACACTCTAAAAGAACCATATTCCAGATCTCATGCTGATCTGGAAACTACACTTTAAAAGAACCATATTCCAGACCGTGTGCTCATCTTGAAACTACACTTTGAAATAACCATATTCCAGATCCCATTCTGATCTTGAAACTACACTTTGAAATAACCATATTCCAGACCGTGTGCTCATCTTGAAACTACACTTTGAAATAACCATATTCCAGATCCCATTCTGATCTTGAAACTACACTTTGAAATAACCATATTCCAGATCTCATGCTGAACTTTAAACTACACTCTGAAAGAACCATATTTCAGATCGGGTGCTGACCTTAAAATTAAACATTGAAAGAATCATATCCCAGATCCCGTGCCGACCTTGAGACTACTTTCTCAAAGAATCATATTCCAGATCCTATACTGCCTTTGAAACTACTTTCTTCCATTGTCAGTCTGATGACATGATTACTCACTCCTGCTGAACGCTGCAATTTCAATTGTAACAGGTTTTTGCGATGGACTGCGCAGTCAATTTTAGACCACACAGTTTGGCAAACATTTCACAGACCCGACCCTCAATTATACGTGCCCCCCAGTGGCCCAGCGGTATGGCTTTGGACTTACAACACTAGAATCCGGGTTTCGATACTCGTGGTGGGCAGATCACAGATAGCCCTTTGTGTAGCTTTGTGCTTAACTACAAAAACAAACAAACAATTATACGTTTTATCAGGCATCTTTCTAGTGAAGACATTTGTTGATTTCAAGAAAGTTTTTGCACTTTCGACATTTGAGCTACCACTAGCTTTAAATTTTTGTTCATTATTTTCTTAACGGCACCAGGAGATATGCCTAACTTCATGGCAGTGGCTTTTTAGTGTGCGAGTTCTCTTATGTTACCAACGATTAGCTGTGTGAAATGTTTCGCCTCAGCGGTAAACAACGAAGACCAAGTTCTTTTAAAGTTGGCCGAGTCTCGGAAATTGCTGGGAAGTAATCCTCCAGGGATAAATGTGACGGCATCCTACCATCGAATAGTCGGAAATTCACCATGAACCAGGTATATGTGTGTGATAAGTATGTCACCCATGACGTCACGGTTCACACCTGCGGTTACACGTAACTTCACGGTGTTAGCATGCACGAGTCGTTCTTATGAAGTGTGATTAACTCTCTGTACCGTTGTCTATTTCATGTATAACGCAGGAACTGGCAAAGAATGGTCCGCGGTTAATTAACATAGATTATAGTACATTACATTGAGACTGATAAGAATGATAATCAGTGTCTTTCGTCAACTTGGGATCTGAAAATTGAGGGGCGATTATGACTATAAAATACTTAGCTCTTGGATGCCAAATATTCATAGTTCACAAAAGTACTGAACACGAAACTCAAGGAGACGACAAGAGTGGGTGTTTATAATGTGATATGTACTTGGATGTATATTTGTATAAACCTTGACATCATCTATATTTTTTCAACAACTTGAAATTTAATAACAAATTAAAGGCTTAAATAAAGAGTCATTTTAATACATTCTCTTTCTATGTATATATAGGCTCTTCTTCAGTGAATGTAATCCATACTTTTTTAGTATACCTCAATATTTGAGTTCGTGTTTTCTCGTATTTAAAGTATTAATTCTTGTAACACCTTTTAAAAACCGGTGTTTACGTGAAGCTTGTATATTCATACATCTTGAGTGCAAAATAGTCAAGGTATATATGTTTGTATGATGTGTGATCTTGTATATTTTTACTATTAATGTGTTAAGTTTACACCTGATGTGACTTCATATTTTGTATTCTGCGATGTATGTCTTACTAGCTGAACCATGGTCGAGAAATTAGCTTCGTGTTTTTGTGTGAAACAACAAATAATTTATATTTTGACAGTTTATAAAATGAAAATAAGATAAATTTTGAAAGAAGTGTTTAAACATAAGTATAAAAACAGCCTCCTCTGTGGTGTATTTAAATACATTATAAATCTGTTTAGGCAGATTTGAGCTTTGTGTAAGTGTAGCATTCGAATTTGACTGACGTTGGTTTACATTGCTTGAAATCCATAACTTTTGTGTATATTATTTTATATAAGCCGCGTGTTCAGAGTGTGGGTGTGCGTGGATTAAAAGACATTGGTCTAACGTGGTCTGTGTTTGTTTGAATCCTTTTTGATATCCTATAACAAAAACGAACAAGATTACAATCTGACATTAACAATAAAAATCAGGACTTTCTAGACATATGTATCCATCCGATCCGCTGGTTTTGAAAAACAAAAACAAATATAAAATATCTTTATGAAATACACCCTAGCATAAACAGTGTTTTACGTTTTTGTTACTTTATAGTTATTGTACAGAGAATTTTAAAAGTAAGTTTCTGTATTTTAACAGCAAAAACAAAAATTTGTTTCTAAAAGGATTTACTGCTACCAGTGCGACGAAGAATACATTAAAGGTAACATGAAATGAGTAGAAAGCTTTTTCTTTTTGACAGACTAACGTGAAAATGTAGAAATGAACCAACTCTCTTTAGCTAATGGTTCATGCTTCATATTCTTACGGTTAAACAAAAAGATTATTCTACCACAGCCTGCCAAAACGACGCTGTCTGTTTCGTATTCTATTACATGTTGTTTTATTGAAGTCTAGCATCCGAAACCGGTTTCAATATCCGAAAGTGAAGTCAACTTTTGTCCTTCTGAAATATCTGACGGACGAAATTACAACAGCGGGTAGGCTCGCTTCAAATATTGTTTTGTTTTTAATATACCATTGAATCGTATACGTATATTGAAACTCTTTATTCTTACTTGATACTAGCTCGGAGCAAGTAACACTAAACTGTGTAATAAATAAATAATGAATAATTTACAATACCGACTGGTCTTGTGCGAAACTTTGAAAGATCCATTAATTCTAAAGGCTTGTAAGATATGACGAATTATTAATGAAGGTCTTGAGAAACAAAGTGCATAGTGATAATAATAAGATTAGTAAAAAAATTTTAATTTAAAAATGGGGAATAGGGATCGTCAAAAAGTACACAAACAAGTTGAATCAAAATGCAAGGATTATATTTTCAAGCTACAACGAATGACTCTAAAAAAAAGCTGTAAGTGGTGTCTACATTAGTTTCTCAAGCTACAAACCTATATTTTAACTCCCTGTCTATTGTACTTATCAATTTTAGTAAAGACAAAATAGGAATTTGTAGCTTGAGAAAATAATCTAGACACTATTTCCAGCCGTTTTTAGAATTCCTTAGTTGTAGGCTTCAAAATATATCTTTGGATTTTTATTCACATTTTTCTATACTTTTTTAACGATCCCTATTTCTCCCTTTTTAAATTAAAAATGTTTACTAATCTTGTTGCTTAAGTATTTTATGTCCATTTTAAGTTACTTTCGTACATGTGCGTTTAATTGAATATTATATGTTTTTTTTTTCAACAGTTACGGCTGCATGTACTTTATTTCCCACCCAACCACCACACTGAACTTATTCAAAATTAAAAAAAAACAAATGTACTGGTATGTAACTACAACAAACAAAATGTAAAGTTGTTCTCAAAGGACCTCTTGAAGGATTATATCATCACAGATTTAATGACCGGCTTCCAGCAATGTCACAGTGTAATGAAACAAAGCAATCTCATCAGAACAGAATAATGTTTCTTCTACGATAATACAACACTGATTAATGTAAACACACGCACGTTTTCAGCTAAGGAAAAGAAACAGTAGAAAAAATCACCACTACTATGGTAATTGACCAGTGCTAAAAACTTGCTGAAATATAGTCGCGGAACTCCACGTAGAGACAGCAAACTCGAGTAACCATGAACAATAGCGATTTGAGTAACGATATGCAACAGCAAAATCGGGAACCTTTCGCGTGGCAGTTTCCAATTAATGCGCTAGAAAATGCACGAGTTGTTGTTTCCCACTAATGCGCACGCTAGGAAAACACTTGATTTTGTAATGGCGGAAAGTGAAGGACTTTGAAAATTTCGCAACATGGCAAAATTAAGGATGTCAAATTAAGTTTACAACTGATCTCTTTTTTTTTTTTCAAAATTACTATGCGATCCCACACTACAGTAGATATTAATGGCAACAATTCTATAGTGGAGTCATAATAGGGATTTGTAGCTTGAACAAACTGTCAGCAGTAGATCCCCAGCCTTGTTTGCTTCCTTACTTTTTACGATCCCTATTTGCAGATTTTAAATTCCCAATTTTTACTTATCTAGAATAAGACATAACCCTCCACTAAGCACGTATAAAATTTTACCAGTAGAAAAGCAGCCTTTTCAAATAAAGGGTTCAATATAGTATATCTCTCTAGGTATACCCAGCCGATTTTGCTGTAGGCTTGTGAAACAATAATATGAATAATAGTAATGATTTTAACAAATGGGCAAACTTTGTTTTGTCTAACAATCGTGAAATCATTATTTTGCTTATTATCAATGTTTGGGTGGTCTTAACTATTAAAAGGAAGGTTTTGATGTCGTTCCAAGAATAATTCTGCTTTTTAGGGTAGTTTTTGCCCGAATCTTCTATTAAGGATTTGAGTAAATTTCTGTGAAATCTCTATGATGAACCATTATCATGATTCATGTTAATTACAAGTATTTTGCGTTGTCAGGATTTTATAAAATAAAATAAAATATAGTAATAATTAGCCGTTAAGTATTTGCAAAGAATTGTCTCAGTTAAACATCTGCAAGATTTGAATTTATAAAGTATTGTAGTAATATTTACCCAATTCTTTGTTTTTGGCTGAAAATTTAGACATCGTGTTATAGTACGTATTTATCAAGTTATATTTTCCCATTTGTTCATTTAAGGTTTATATTTTTACTAAGATAACCCATAATTTCATATTCAATTCTTTTGTTAATTACTTTTGGTGCATGGCCAGGTGGTTAAGGCACTCGACTCGCAATCTGAGGGTCGCGGGTTCGAATTCCCGTCACACCAAATATGCTCGCCCTTTCAGCCGTGGGGGCGTTATAATGTGCGGTCAATCCCACTATTCGTTGGTAAAATAGTAGCCCAAGAGTTGGCGGTGGGTGGTGATGACTAGCTGCCTTCCCTCTAGTCTTACACTGCTAAATTAGGGACGGCTAGCGCAGATAGCCCTCGTGTAGCTTTGCGCGAAATTGAAAAACAAATATTACTTTTGGAAAGACGGCCTTAAAATGTGTTGAGAATAAGAAAGTTTAATAACATTTAATTCATAGATCTCGCATATGTTGCTTCTCATAATATTCAATTATTGTTCTTTTTGTTTTTTGCTCATTAATATTTTCGTAATAAGTAAATAATAAATCCCTAGTTTCGTGTGAAAAATATTTAACTTGATATCTCTTGAGAGAGAGTTTTAGTCAGGATAAAAATATAAACAGTGAAACTGAGACATTATACACATACCGGAGAACAGTAATTGTTATCCTTCGTGAAATAGGCACGGCATGGCCAGGTGGTTAGGGCGATCGACTCGCAATCTGAGGGTCGCGGGTTCGAATCCCCGTCACACCAAACATGCTCGCCCTTTCAGCCGTGGGGGTGTTATAATGTGACGGTCAATCCCACTATTCGTTGGCAAAAGAGTAACCCAAGAGTTGGCGGTGGGTGGTGATGACTAGCTGCCTTCCCTCTAGTCTTACACTGCTAAATTAGGAACTACTAGCGCAGATAGCCGTCGTGTAGCTTTGCGCTAAAATTCAAAACGAACAAACAAACAAACCTTCGCGAAAAAATTCGATACTTAGTTAAACAACTGAATTCAGTGTAATGATTAATACATACTTTGAATTATGCACCAAATCATACCAATATTCATCTACCGATTACGCGTGGAACGCGCGTCTCTTCACAACAATACTCAAACGATGTAATCAAAATGTAAAAATTTAAGAAGACCAAAATAATATGAAAAGTTCTGATGTAAACTGAAAGAACTTAGGAAGAAGAGCAAATACGCAACTACAAAAATTATATTTGTGGGATACAACTATAGCAAACCGTCGCACAAACAATAAACGTTGAGGAAAGAATATACAACTTCAGAATTTAATGTTTTTTGTACATGTACTTGAGAGATTTTCATTTCCAAGATGTCCTTATTTTTCTCTCTTAAACAGGTTTTTCGGCTCTGATATTTTGTTAAACATAATTCCTCGATATCTAGTATACCCTTACCTCGAACTCTGTGTTACAAACCTAATATCTAATGTACCTCTTCATAAAGTAGTTTTTAAGCTCTGATGTTTAATTAAACCTAATTTCTTGATATCAGCTATTTCCTTAACACGAACTCTGTGTTATAAACTAATATCTAATGTACCTTTTCATAAAGTAGTTTTTAAGCTCTGAAATACCATTTTATGCAGAAGTACATTAGATATTAGGTTTATAACACAGAGCTCGTGTTAAAGAAATAGCTGATATCAAGAAATTAGGTTTAACTGAAGATCAGAGTTGAAATACCATTTTATGCAGAAGTACATTAGATATTAAATTTATAACACAGAGTTCGTGTTAAGGAAATAGCTGATATCAAGAAATTAGGTTTAATTAAACATACGAATAATAGTCAAACATATAGCAAAACCATTATGTTATATCTACGGAGAGAATCGTATTAGCAACCTATAGAATTAAACGTGATAAACCTACAACAAGAGTCATGTGTCTAATCTGTAGCAAGAATAATATAGCCAAATTGTAGGAACCATTACATGGTTAAACTACAGATGTTAAATTAAACCTGTAACAAAATCATATAGTCTGTGGTATATATGGTGAACGTGTAACTGGTGTCTGATTAGAATCGATGCAGAGGTACATTAGATATCAGTGTTGAAGGATATACCTTATATCAAGGAATTAGGTTTAACTGAAGATCAGAGTTGTTAACCTGTAGCAAGAATCGCATGAGTAATATCAACTATCGCATGGCAGGTTACTCATGCGATTCTTTCTATAAACTAGCTATATGTTTTTTCCTTTATATTGACAGTACAATTCTCTCTGTAGGTTTAACATAATATCATTGCTATATGTTGGCTACTTAATCCTTGATATAGGCTTATCATCAGATTTTTGCGATAGGTTTGTCATATGGCGGCATATATTTACGATGCATTTCTTGCAACATACTTATTATTTTATTCTCGCTATAGGTTTAATCTGTGGTTTCTGCTACATATTTACCTTATAAAATATATCTTAAGAATCACCATATGACACTTGTTATATAAGTTACAGAATCAATCTCTTTGTTAGAATAGGAAAATGGTAATTTGTAAATGACAATTTCCCAACATCTGTAGCACCTTTGGAGACATTTGTATCATACTTTCCGCCATTTTTTTTTCTGTCAGATCTCTGCACCTGTGACGTATGACGTAGAAGTCCTATGTTGCCAATTGTTAAAGACTCCAGTGTATCAACAGGTCAGTTTGATACGGCTGCAGTTGTTCTTATCACATATGCTGGCGACAAAATTTTACTTTTGCGCTTTATTTATTCCTAAATGTACACACGCCTTACAAAGTTTTATTATAGCCCACTGGCCAAACCTTATTTCCGTGCAGCCCTTAAGTACGTATTTACCAATTTCCTTTCAACAGTAACTTTCTCAAGAACGAAAACACTACGATGATGATAAAATGTGGAAAGGCAAGACGGGTTTTACTGACACAGCGGAAATGACGTCCGAAAGTGTAGGTACCATACGTTCTTTACTTCTTTATGTCCGGATTATAAAACGTCAGCTTCAAATTAAGTGAGTGGAACCTAGTTAAATTGAAAACATATTATTTTGTAAACACGTTGGATTCAAAATGTTCTCCTGCAATTGCACAATGTACTGTTTCTAAATATATAAACAGTCTTATGGACTTATGTTTGATGAAAAAATATTTATTGAACGTGATTCTGCTAAACAAGAACATGGCGATTGAAACATGATTGTTTGCAGTCAAGTCTGAAGCTCAGTGTCATTAGACAAGGGTCAAGGTTACAACGTGCTTAAAGTATTCGGTTTTCTATATCTTTATGCTGTAAAGTCACTTGGATTTGTTCTCGTCAAGAGAGACATTTTCAAGATTAAAATCTTCAAACTTAAGGTGTAAATTTTGGTTGTTTTCTAAAAAGATGTTACTGAATTTTAGAATACCATGACAAATTACATCCAACATTCATAGTATCTCATATTAGTCTGCTGGCAAGTATGATGAACCTGGATATGGAGTCTATATGGCATTTTATTTGCTGATTCTACTTCACAAGAGCATTTTTTTCACAAGTCCAACTGATTCCAACCCAGCATGCTTGAGGCTTTTGCGTAAATTGATAAAATTCAAAATGGCCGACAGATGTCAAACATTGGCAGTTTTTGCAATGACACTTGAATCATAAGTCAAATATTCTTTGTGATTTTGGCCGTAATACGCCTTTTGCAACCTATAGAATGAAACAATATGTATATCTAAATTCTGATTTTCTAATTCTGATAAATCCAATATGGCAGCGAATTTGTCATTTCAAACTGACCTCTCCTTTTGTGTGTGTGTGTGTGGTTCAATAGCCATGGAATTATAATCCAAACATTGTTTGCAATATATACTTTTATTGTGTGAGTAACAACAAATGATTCTTAGTACGTTCAATCATATAACATGTATAAAAAGCGATTTCTAAAGTTCAGTGTTATTTGTCCAGGATATTTATTGGATGTCAATGAATAAATCATGATGACTTAAGGACTAAATTCTGACGAAAATGAAATAGGTATAAGTTCACGGGGTTTGTCATTAATGCCTGCTCATCTGCCCTGAGCTGATAAATTTTGTTTTCAGGCAGTTACATATCATGAAGACTTACACTTGCCATAATGTCCACACTAGAGACAAGTGCTTGCTGTATCCCTTTATCTCCAAACACTGGCTACATTAGTAGCAAGAGCTTCGTGATAACAAGGCTACAGCAAATTCTGATCGCTGAAATAACAGGTTTCTGCGGGTCCTAAAAACTTTATATTCAGCTTTAATACATAGAAAATGGTTCTATTAACAGCCATAGTAACAAACTATTTTTACCAACTGTTTCCACAACATAACATCCACAGCGGTGTGTCTGCGGACTTACACCGGGTTTTGATACCCGTGGTGGGCAGAGCACAGATAGCCCATTGTGTAGCTTTGTGCTTAACTTCAAACAACAACAACATCACATCCATATGTTTACTTTAAAAAAAAACAAGCATTTTCAAAACACTGGACAGTTATAACAGTATTACTCATTTACATTGTCATCTATTTTAACTTCGTATCTAAATTACAAACATAATAAGACAGCACAAGATAGACAAGATTATGAAATTTAGTACTGTCTGAACCACCAACATCTGTCTAAACATGAACTTAATGCAACATAGCTATAGAACTGTTCTCATGCCCGCTGAACTCAGGGCTACAGTTAGCTGACTGAAACAGTAATCAGAACTGGACAAAATACTGTGCATGGCAGATTATGGTTCACACATTTATACTTTACAGACTGGCAAGGCTGAGCACCTTGGCATGCACATCTAACAAGTTTCATGATGTCATCAGGGACCATCCAAACATTTTCTGGTACATTGGCAGGAACAAGCGATTTAGACCCAACATCTTTTAGCCACCCAAACTCTAAAGGATCCAGGGGAGGTGGGTTAGCTTCAGTAGCATACCTACATATAGCAACCTGGAGAGGAGCCCGTTTAACATTCTCTGAAAATGCCTCATTTGTTGGAGGTAGTGAGCTGAGTTTTGGAGTTGATGTTAGACTCTTTCCAGTTATAAAGGCCAAAACTTTCTATAGAGCATCAGAGATAGCCAAAAAATTCTTTATTCCATAAGCAGCAATGATGCATGGCACTGCCTGAGTCATAAGGAAGTGAGTGCTGGCCTTACCATTTTGTGTTGAAATGTCAGCATCAGAACTGTCTACAACGAATTGAACTAGACAATTGGTGCTGTCATCTATACCCTGACAGTGCATATCAATGTTGTCGGCAGCTACAGTAAATTTTTTGAAGCACAAACTTTCATCATAAGAACATGTTACTCCAAAATCATGCAACCTGTCCTATTATACGATAAGAAGCTTTCATACACGTTGCAAGAGCCATTTGTAGAGAGGCTGGACTGTTATTGATCTGAATGGATACAATGTTTCCTATTAGAACTGCTGGCAGTGTCTGATCAAGTTTTGGTGAGATTTTGGCCAACATATTTAGCAAGGTATCACTACAATTTTATCCTGTAATATCTGAATTAACCTTTAAACGGTAATAACTCTTGTCTTGTTTAAGTGCTCTTATACTCTTTGATTATTTATTTTGCAATTACATCTGTTGCCATCTCAACATCATCTTCATCAGTGTCAACCACAAGTTTTAGAAGGCTTTAATTCTAGCGACAACAATACTAGCAATACCTGGAGAGGACAGTATATTTTGTGAGAAATTTTCAGATAATCTTTCAATAAATTGCCTCCTTGAAAGCTTGGAGCCCCTTCTGCAACATACATGTTCAACAGAATTCCAAATTCCAGAAATATCTCTCGTCAGTATTACTGTAAGAGTTTCAAATGAACCATCGACATCGACAGAGCGAAGATTGATAAATTTAGGCATGTAGTCAATATGGTATGTTGCATCTGCTGCATGTAAGTCACTCACATCTTAGTCATATTTCATTTGCCCATTCATCATTGCGCAAGTCACACTTCTTTAATATGGCTTCTTTGAACGTCTTTTGGTCTTTCAGCCGTTCTGCATAAGGAAGCAGGCCTCCACCGTATTGGTGTTTTTGGGTATTTGCTTAGTTTACACGTTACCCCACAAAACAAACAACATTTGAAACACAAATGTCTGTACATCAGATCTCCATCTCTTAATTGTAGGCTTCGACAGTGGCGTTTTTTTTTTTTCAAATTCATGTTTCCTTCGGAACCGTCTTAGTTTTTTTTATTACTTGTATAAGTGGACACACATTTCCAATGGCAGCGCAGAGTTAAATTACTATTTTCTGCTATCTTTTGTTTAAGGTCTTCATGAAAGCTGTCACCATACTGTTCACTGTACTTGATAATTGTTTGGACCCGCTGTTGTCATAACATCAGAGTCGGGCAGACTTTGGAGATTTTTCACAAAAATATCGACTTTATATACCTGAAAACAGCAAAGTATAAAATTATACTTGATTGTTATATAAGTTCATTGTTATAAGAACAATAACATATTAAGATATAAATGCAAACTATGACCTACCCGTCCCAGAATTATAACAACCTGTTTTAACTGTCTAGAAAATAATTTAAATATTAAGTTAATTTGATAAGTAATCATAGGTGGCTTTCAGTTACCCCTTTGCCCCTTATTTATAAGTTTTGACGCCCATAATTATACTGTTTGGTTGGACAAGCCATCTCGCAATTCAGCTACAAAATCCTCAATAGTTCTGAGTTGGCATCAGCCAGAATCATAAAGAGGAGGCTTTCAAGATGCAAAATCCGTCAAAACATATCACATATACCTCAAATCCACCTTATGTCTTAAAATGGCATTTCGCAAACAGTTTGTTTTGTTTTGTTTTGTTTTTGAA
>NW_013666510.1:288714-289953 GCF_000517525.1 Limulus polyphemus
TTTCCAAGTGTGATCTGATACTTTCTCAGTCTTCACGAGTTCCACAAAAAAACCCAGTAGAGTGACGCAGAGGTGTGGATAAAAATGAAAAGTTTTGTTTGTTTGTTTGTTGTTGAGCGCACAGCTGCGCAATGAGCTACCTGTACTATATCCATCACAGGTATCGAATCCGAATTTTAGCGTTGTGAGTCCTTAAGATTACTGCTGAGCCACTAGGGGAGAGTTAAGAAGCAATCAACAATTGTAGTCCAGTAACTACTGTTATTCATGCTCTAAAATTATTGGAATTATATATATTGTAAAAAATAATAATTTGTAATATTTCTTTCTATTACTTGTTACGGTTTCACATAAACCGTTGAAAATGAAAACTTTCATGTTCAGTTAAACAGTAAACAGAAGAAACTTAGACTGAAACAATGCTATCGAAAGTCATTACCAGAAGATTTTAGAATTAAATTTCTTTTTCTTCATAGGATTTTTTTGTATGATGATTAACATATTGTGACAGTTAACAAATATTATTTCAAATATCTATCTGATATTGAATGAATAGTTTAACAATATATTTATTTCCCATAACCCTTGGGCGAGCCAAGTGTGACCCGCTGGTTAGCGTACCGGGCTGTGGATCAGAGATTCCATGGTTCTCATCTCGTTATTAAACAAAATTCTTGTTCCGCACTATAGAGCCATGGGGACGGTATAAAGTAAAGTCAAATGCACTCTTCGGTCTAACACGAGAGCCCAAGAGTTAGCGAAGGGTGCTGCTAACTAGTTGTGTTCTCTCTAGTCTATTATTTCAAAATTAAGAACGGATATAGCGTAGATTGTCTTCGTGCGGCTTTGCGCTAAATTCAGCAAACAAACAAACAAACTCTTAACCCTCTGATCACCTACATGGGTACATTGTGCACTGCCAGTATCTTCATTAGAACACCAATAATAAACGACCTTATAACACCGAATTTGTTTCTTTAACTGGACACTCAAAGTGTCGCTTTACAGTTTCTTCAGGAGCGTTACACTAAAACACAAACCGTAACTTGGTGTTATAAGGTGTATTACTGGTATTAAAATGTCTTTTATACACCAATATGCACTACAGAAATTAAATAATGAGTGCTTGCATTAGGTTACTAACACGGATACATTATGTACTAACAGTATTTACATTAGGTTACTAACACGGATACGTTATGTACTAACAGTATTTACATTAGGTTACTAACACGGATA
>NW_013666510.1:290953-295625 GCF_000517525.1 Limulus polyphemus
ACATTAGGTTACTAACACGGATACGTTATGTACTAACAGTATTTACATTAGGTTACTAACACGGATACGTTATGTACTAACAGTATTTACATTAGGATACTTAGAATAATGTAGGATTTACATTAGGATACTAACACGGATACGTTATGTACTAACAGTATTTACATTAGGTTACTAACACGGATACATTATGTACTAACAGTATTTACATTAGGTTACTAACACGGATACATTATGTACTAATAGTATTTACATTAGGTTACTAACATGGATACGTATCTGTTTTATCATAATTAATTAAAAATGAAAACAGTCAAGAGAGTCATACATAAATCATATACACCTGTTTCGTGTCTTGATAATAGGAAAAAACACCTGTGAATTTTAATACATTCGACAGCTTAGGTCCTATTTCATATTTTTTTCCTTTATCTTCTGAACCAGGTTTCTAGCGATGTGAAAAGAGCACACACATTTAAATTAATACAGTTATAGATCTTGGAAAAGGGTTTTTTCTTGTACACAGACACGTGGCTTCATGCGAAGGGAAAGAGAAAAATGTTGGCTCATTTAGAAACAATAGATAAGAAAGTGTTTTATACGAAGTTTAATAGTCGAAATGTAATCACTATTTTATAAAGACCGCTGCTACGATCAACATTTATAGCCATAGAATAGAGTTTGAATCCCCCCCACTCCCAAAATAAAAGAAACCAGTAAAACGCTTAGAAAGACAGTGACTGAATACCAATCTCTAGGAACACAGGGTGGAGGGAAGAAACGAAGTATAATTAATATGCTAAAGTACTGTGTTTTTTCTAGACTTTTTTTTGATCCAGTAGCCTAAGGAATAACCATTAATGGTGAACACTAACCAAGAAAAGTTCGGGAGCTTCGTTATGAAAGGAACATCATTCCAAGAGCTTGAATGTGAAAGGAGTAGAGTTGAAAGAGGAAGAACATGTGGGCATGTATAAAGCAGACAACTCTCAATGCACCAAAGCGTGCGAACTCCTAAGTCAAATCTTTGTTGTATTCAGCTATATTCTTGAGGATAATTTGAGTTACCGTTATGCTTTCTTTTTTTAATTTGTTTCAGTTGAAGGTGCAAGAACTTCAAATGAAATATTTGCGGTAAAGATGCCCCACTAGTTTTGTTTATTAATGCACGGGAAAATTAGCTAAATTATTTCAGTCCAGATATCGAAGTTGCTTCTTTGTGGATTGTAAACACTCGAATATGAATCTAATCGTACAGAATTATAATCTATTAACACAGGGTCCCTCCCTCAACCAGAAGCGCCTCGATGCCAAGGATAAGACAATGCGAGATTTATCTGAGTTTGGTGAAACTTATAAAGGATGTAGCATACGATGAGATATGACGATTACAGTTACCAACTCGGACAAACCTTGACCGAGTTATGTTTGTTTGATTGTTTGTTATGGATTTCGCGCAAAGCTACACGAGGGCTATCTGCTAATTTAGCAGTGTAAGACTAGAGGGAAGGCGGCTAGTCATCACCACCCACCGCCAACTCTTGGGCTACTCTTTTACCAACGAATAGTGGGATTGACCGTCACATTATAACGCCCCCACGGCTAAAAGGGCGAGAATGTTTGGTGTGACGGGGATGACCGAGTTATGACTGGCCACATCGTCAGCATAAACGCCCTAGTTAATGACAGTACTTCTTCTTGTGTAACTTATGGGACAACTACGTGAACATTCTTCTTTTTCGCCCGTCGTTAGATCTGTTTTACAGATCAGAGTCCAATAAATTTTCAGCAGATGGCTCCGCTGACCATGACTGGAACTTTGCTACTGTAATTTTCTATTTGATAGCTCTGCAACTAATTAAAATTGAAGACTATAAATATTATGCTATGCCTGAGCGATGAAAATATTACACCCCCCCCCCGCAAAAGGGTTAAAAAAAAAGACCTAAGCCTGCCTTTCTCACTAATGTTGATAAATAAGATCTTCAGACCGGTTTTTTCAGTAAGCAGTTGTGACAAGTACGGGCTTGCTGTGCACCAAGCTATCTTGTTATTGTACTTGATAGTACTTGTTACGGGGTTGTTCTTCAAGTTTCTAGGTCAAAATGTCGTGGGTATATTTTTAAACCAAACATTTTATTGTTGAGAAAATGGATATCAGAAAATTTTGGAAAAACCCGCGTAAATCACAGGATTTCCCGGAAGATGAATTTATCAAGGAACTATTGGACCAAGTGAGAAGCGCCGAAGGACTGGAGATGAAATAGTCATACCCGAAGACCCGAAAGAGGATAGACTACTGTACCAAAGAAGCAGTGTGGATACTTCTGATCAAAAACATGAAGATATATTGGGTGAACTCGCTAGCGTTTGATAATTACACAAGCAGCAGTAGTGGAAAATCAACTCTGCCTAGACCGACTCTTGGAGAGATGGTCCAGCTGACATATTCCGAACACCCGACAATAGATCAATTCGACCTCGGCTTATTGATGAGCCTTTCCACTTTCCAAAGACTCATGGACAAAAATTCATACCTGAAAGGCATAAAGCATATCCTTGAGTTGAATATTCCGCATCTACTGACGAAGTTTACTGTTTTTTTTGTCGTCATTTTACTACAGGTGCTAAATATCAAGGTGAGTCTGAAGGGTTTAATACATGGAAAAGTGAAGAGGTGAATCTCCAAAAAACAATAACCTTCTCAAACACAAGCAGTTTGATGCACATTTGAACAACGCGAGCAAATATATTGCTTATTTAGAATCAAAACTTTCCGAGAAATCAGTAGGAGACCAAGTTAATGAAGCTCATTTGCTGATTGTGAAAAAAATAGGGAATACATAAAAATATATGCAAATACGTTGAGACTTACAGCTGTCCAAAACATAGCTCAGAAGGGTCAACGTGAAGGAGACACAGCTGCAATTAAATGAAACTTTTTGTAAATAATATACTTCTTAAATACTTATTTCCAGATCCTAAATGAATAACTGTGTGGAGAACCTAAAATACCAAATATACGCACCACAGTGTATAAGATGCCATCTTGGATATCCTCGGTGATATAACTTTGGACGAAATGAAAAAAATAAATAAGAGAAGCTCATTGCTTTTCAATCTTAGTCGATGAAACTAAAGACCTATCAGTGAAACTAAAGACCTATCCAAAGAAGAGCAGATGAGTTTAGTACTTCGGTACTTAGATGATTCAGAAGTTGATGAAGAATTTCTTAGTTCTGAAGTCGCTGGTGAACTTGACGCAGCATCGTTGGCAAAATATATTCTGGAAGATTTAAAGGACAACAGACTTGATGTCACAAACCTGATTGATCAAGGATACGATGACACCGACGTCATGAGCGGCAAGTGCCCTAGGGGTAAACTGAAAATAAGACAAATCGTAACTTATGCCATCCACATTCACTGTTTTGCTCATCGTCTTAATTTGGTCATCATATAAAGTGTGAAATCTGTTACCCCCTGTGGCTGACTTTTCCTCAAAGCTTTAGACTTGCTACAATTTTTTAAGTGGTTCTAATGTTCACACATAATGGATTGCTTTCTAAAGAAAAAAAGACATGCGCCTAAATGAAAAGCCTGTAGAATTTAAAATAATGTCGGAAACACGATAGGCCTGCCAGGTGCATGCTGTAAGTACAATTGTAACAAGGTTTGACTGGTTTATAAAATTTCTGCGGCATGTTGCCATAAGTGACAGCAATCGAGACTGTGCATTAAATGCCTTATCCATTTTGGCGCAACCTGACTAGACATTCATATACTATATGATGTTTCTGAATGACATCTTACATGAATCAAAAGGAGCATCAGATATGCTACAATGTTCCAAGTTATATTAATTGAAAACAGCAGATCTCATTGAGAGACTTCTAGCAGATTTGCACATTATTTTCAACGTTCTTGTGACATCGCTACCAGAAATGACCTGAAATGTTGCAGTCGGTGTCAGTTACAAAGCTCCACGCCTTCAAACATGGACGACTTTGTAGTTCTAACCACACCTGGAAAGCAAGACGCCATACGAGGTTCATCTGATATGAAACGAGCTATTTTGATTTCAATCATTGATAGCTTTCTTAGAGAACTAAGCAAACGATTGAGTGTGGAAAATCTCCAAATGTTCCAGTTCCTGTCGGCAACTGACTTCAAATCCTCAATTTCGATACTATTGCAACCCATTATAGGCTGAATCTTAAAGACATACAAATGGAAATGAGACAAGCTAAGAGAATGAATGAGCGTTCAGGTGCGACATTTGGAGCAGTCCTGGAGTTTGTAGAGCATCTCAAACCCATATTCATGGCTTTTAATGAACTTTACAAGGTTATAAAGATAGCAATAACTCTCTTAGTTAGCACAGAATGTTGTGAAAGGAGCTTTAGCAAGCTAAAACTGATCAGAAATCCCTTAGAATCAACATGGCATATAAGAGACTCAAGAGTCTAACAGTAACTAAAGTGCACAGAGAACGTGCTCTTTCCATTGAACTTGATGATGTGGGTTGACAGGTTCGTTACTAAGTTTCCAAATACAACGTTAACGTTGGTTTAAAGTCGAAGAGGAGGATCGTTCCGGTTGGTGTCTTGGTAAGTTCATGCTTTTGACCATTATTCATCAATCCACTTTTAAAGGGACTTGTTACCCCCCC
>NW_013666510.1:295735-315375 GCF_000517525.1 Limulus polyphemus
CCCTTTTAAAAGGGCTTTTTTCCCCCCCCTCCCACACACACACAAAATTGCTAAATTGCTGAACCCCCTCCCCCTATTTTTGGTGCTGGCGCCGCCACTGACAAAATGTCCTGGCTAATGTGGACAAAAAAATAGAAAAAAAAAGTAAACCAATTTATCGTTCTCGATTTATTTTCTTGATTTGTAATTAATATAACCCATATATTCTGTTAAGCTCTTTTATTCTGAATATTTCTAAAGATTATAGTTCTGAATTCTACAAAATATTATTACATTTGAAAACTTTTAATCATTATATGCACAAAACTATGGGTTTTAAAGTATAAGATGTGTTTGGTTTTTTATTATTTAAAATCGTTAAATTAACCGAAAATATTCATATAGCTACTTTCGAAATCTTCCTAAGAATCCGAGCCTAAGAAACAAAGCGGTTGAGGATTTTACTAAAGTCTTTTTTCACCAGCAAAAGTAACAAATGTAAGTTGTTTCTGTAGTGTAGAAAGTAGAAAAATATACAATAAAATAGTATAAGTAGATGTCATGGGAATTTCCACTATGCGGAATAAAGATAATATAAAAGAAACGAAAGTCTTCGCGCTTCACCCTACTTCCCTGCAGGCAGACATACATAGCCAATTACAGCGTGAGATGTGATCGATACTTGAGCTTCTGACTAACGTAGGCATCGAACTGTGAAAAGAAAACCAATCTCAACCAAAACCTGGTAAATGTGCAAACAAAAAAAGAAGCCAAATGTGCATGTTTATATGTGTAAAATCCCTAGGATCAAAGAAGGGTAGGTTAGGAGCTTAACTTTCTGAAGCGTCGAGAAAGAGCCCTGAAGGTTTGAACTTTAATCAATTTATATCAAACACTGTTAATACTCGTGTACTTATGAGTCATATGTTGTACCCATCGTAGCTATAACTCTCATGCTTTGAGCCATATACGTTATAACAAACGTTACTATGATTCTCATGCTTTGAATCACATATAGATTTTAACTAATGTCACTAAGACTCCCGTGCATTGAATTATATACGTTATAACAGATGTTAGTATGACTCCCGTGCATTGAATTATATACGTTATAACAGATGTTACTATGACTCCCGTGCATTGATTTACATACGATATAACAGATATTACTCTCACGCTTTGAATCATGTACATCATAATCAATGTTACTATGACTTCCGAATTTTGAATCAAATATACATTTCAGTTTTATCCCTAACATCTAACAGAAACAATCACCAGGCGTCTCAAAACGTTGAGTTTTTTGTTTGATGTTGTACTGAAAATGTAAAACATTGCCACAAAAGTTGCAATCGTTAGTCTTTGTTCCTTTTATTCTAGTGTATAGAAGAGTCTATTGAAAATAATGTACACAGATTCTTATAAGTGCGAAGTCTAAAACTTATTAAATAAGAAAATGCTATATCTTTTCTGATTATATTTGTTTGTTTAGAATATTCGCGCAAAGCTACAGAAAAGCTATCTACGCTAGTCGTCCCAAATTTTGAACTGATGGAATAAGAGGTAAAGCAGTTAATAAACAGCAACAACCGCCAACTCTTAGGATGTTCTAATCGAATAGTAGGATTTGGCTGTCATGGTTATAACGCAACCTAGTTCCAAAGCGCGGAACCATGAACCATCGGTTACACAGTCTGATGCATTAATCAGTAGGCCACACCCGGTTATTTTCTGATGATCCAATTAATTTTTATCATTGTAGTTTTCAATTTTCTTGTGTGTTAATCTACGAAATTAACAACTTCTGGTTAGATTTTATACAGGTGTCGTTCATTAATGTATAAGATATTTTTTCTTAATTCTGATGGATATAATTAGATTACTTATAATCAGAAGCTTTCATTAATAGTTGTCAAAATACAAAAAGTTTGTTCCATTTGTTTCAGCTTCGTGTTTTAAAGTTAAAATAAGCTTGTAAGTTGAAACTTGTTTGATTTTAAAACTTGATCAAGATGTGGCTCTGCTGTTAGCGTGTCAGGCTAGTACTCGGAAGGTCCAAGGTTCAGCCACCCATCTGTTGCTGTATACGATCCGAACATTCAACTGTGGACTCGTTACAACCATGACAGTCAATCCCGCTTTTCGGTTAAGGCGGTGGGCGCTTTTAACTGGTTTTTATCCCTCTTGTCAAAAGTTCTAAATTAGGGATGGCTATGGCTGAATTATAATGATCTCTGACTTGTCTATCTAGCTCAAGTTGAAAATACTAAATACCGAGATGTGAACAGTTTACTCATTATGGATACACCGTTAAATACCGAGATGTGAACAGTTTACTCATTATGGAATACACAGTTAAATACCGAGATGTGATCTGTTTACACATTATGAAATACACAGTTAAAACAGCTTTCATTTGGTTAAAATAAGCTACAAAACTTGGTAGGTTGGTTTTTCCGGTTTAATTATTTTGCAAAGCAAAAACAACTATTAAAAATTAACTTTTAAATAAATAAACCTCAAAACTGGAAAATGAAAAAGTTTATCAAAATGCAGTCAGCTACAATGACATTTTTCTTTAATTATGATGTATAATTACACATATCCAGATTGGAAATCCACCAGTACTTCCTGAACCCGTTATTTTTGGAATTTCAGTTGGGTATGTCTTTTATTGGAAATTATTACTGAATCCCGTTTTTCTTTTTTTGTTTGCATTTCTTAACAGTACAATTTGAATTTTTTTTTAAGTTAAACACAAAGCTACACAATGGGCTCTGTGTACTGTGCCCACTGTGAGTATCGAAACCTGATCTTTAGCGACAAAAGCTGTCAGACTTTTCGCAGAGCCACCGGAGGGTGGGGTAGTTGAATAGTCCATAATAAGATAACTGCTAAACAACTTTATACTCTTACAGCGTCAGGCCAGGTTCTGGTAAAGGTGAATATCCGTACTTATTTAAGGAGGGATTTTTCCAGTCTGTCTACAAATGTGCCTAAACAGGTATAGTTTTAATTTTGCTCTTACTGGTATGCTTTTTTATATACATTTTGACAATTGAGATGTAATATATATTTCTTATCTTGTGTAAGGCCTGTCCACATAAACCGTGTGTCCATATTTAAAGGGACAGGCGTTAATTTAAATAATCATGCTCCGCACTTTGGAGCCCTGAATGCGTTATAAAGTGACGATCAAATCCTATTCGAGTAGAGTAGCCCAAAGATGGCGATGGATGATGTTGACTAGTTTTTTTCCCTCTAGTCTATCAATTCAAAATTAGGGACGACTAGTGCAGATAACCAACCCCTGTGTAGCTTTACGCGGAACAAACACACAAACCATATATAAAGAATTAATTTTTACAAAGGTTCGTTTCGTTGTTTTAGAAACAGCTACACAACTGGCTTGTTACTGGATATATCGAGCCCCCGAGTTTTAGATTATAAGCCCTCAAGCTTTTCCCTGAGGGGCGAGGACTTTTGCGAAAGTGGGTGAAACACAACATAAATAATTATATTGATTTTTGTTTTATTCAATGTCTGTCGCTAAGAAAGCATTATCACATGACTGAAAAAAATTTATAGACATAAATTTTGTTAATATTGTAGTATAAAATGAATATAATTATTATAATTGAATACTTATCGTTATCAGTGCTGCCCAGGAATTTATTCAAGAAAGATGAAAAGCAATGCTGAGCAGAGGCAGATTCAGTGGTGTGTGTGTGTGTGTGTACACCCCTTTCCGATAGACTACTAAGAAAGGTAACTTACCCTTTGACCTAATAAACAAAGCAAAAATTTTCACAAGATTTCATGACCTGGTGGAAGAACAACTACCCTTAGAAAGTATCCTGGATCAACCTGTGCTGATCATTAATATATTATGACCTACTTAAGAAAAAATCAACAGCCATTTGATTATCTACCTTTTTCCACTTAGGTCATTTTGTCGAACAATTAGAAAATGAAGCTATTACGAAACTGTGTATAAGGTTTATTTATAAAGCTTCAGCAAGTGATACTCAAAATCTTGAACTCCATATAGTGTTCCCTTTATATATAGATATTTTTCAAGCAGAATAAGTCAGTAAAATTAGGTTAACCGTACAATATTCTTCCGTATTGCGCCGCACTAGTTCGGCGCAGTACGTACACAGAGGTTTGACAAATAATAAACATTGTTCAGCAAGGTCATTCCAACCATACCTTGCAGCCTTATCAGCACACCAGTATCTCCATTGTATAAAAATTGTATACACTGGATGAGCTGATAAGTACAGCTATTCATACAAGTTCTTTTATATATTCTTATTCTTTCACTATCTGCTGTTTCTATAAAAGATTTGTCAACAACAAACTCATAAAGATAAGCAGCCAATGTAACCTACATTTTGTACACTTATTCACTAAACGACTATACAGACTCGTCTCCTCCTCGGTTAAGGTCTATAAAATTATTGATGGCTTATGTCTACGTTAATAATATATCTCATCTGAAAACAAAGTTCGATTGTTCACGCACACGACTGCTGTATTGATTTCAAGTATTCTGTGAAAATGGAAAACAAAGCTTTGATTTCTACTGCGAGTAAAATGCTCAATCAATCTCCGAGAAATTGTTTCATCACAGCGAGAAATTCTTTTTAATTACTTTTCACTGTGTCTCACATAGATTGTTATACTGTCACCATATACATGTGTGTGCGTGTGTAAAGTTGAGAAATAAGTTTTAAATCCCCTCGAGCAGAATTAAAATAAAGCAAATTAACAAAAGCTTATTATTCCGTTTTTATTTAAAATAAAGATTTACTCTTTCAAGCATATTCACATTACTTTGCTTTGGTTTAGGTGGCGCTTTCGCTACTTTATAACTAACGTCCGTCAACATTTCAAAGTATTAAAATTTGTAATATTTAGATTGATACATCTCTTTAGAAAACATTTACTTTAATATAACTTGACGCGAGAATTAGATATTGATTTAAAAGAAAGATAACGCAAATTTTTGCAGTTGTAGTGATCCAAGGATTACAAGATGTAATGTTCTAAAAGGCTGGTGAGTAAATATGAAATTACGCTTATTTCTGTAAAGCCTAAGGCCTGTTACATCGTGAAATAGAATATATTTTATAGAACAGATAATTATTTCAACTATAAAGAAACGGAATCTTAATATTATGTGAATTTTCTTTATCATATATAGATACTTGGAGGGCAACAATAATTACAGTATTAGGCAGGTTCAGCCTAATTTGTTTATATTTTGAGTACTTTATACTTAAATCATAAGGTTTGTATAGACTAATAGAGTGTAAAATACTAAATAGACGACTACATTTTATAAGACTACAAGTAGCCTACTTTATTATCTTATACAATTAATCTTAGGCCTCAGCTTATGAATGAACAAACTCTCTTTTATTCGGAGGCTAAGATTTTCTTAATATTTAATGAACAGCTACGTTACCTTCGCTTGACTTAATTAATAGGGGATAGCACGTTCTTTGACGCGTGTTAACTATTTTTTTTAGTGGACCCGATATAATCATACTGGCAGTAAGGACAAGTAAATTTATAAAATACATTTGCTAATTTTAAAGCAGGATTCATGTCCTTAAGTCTAAAAAATTAGCTGTAGAGGACAGTTAGGGTTAAACACACCTCAGCTGTATCTGCAGATATATTATATAAATCTTAAAATTTATATTACACTTGAGATTTCCTAAAAATAACTCGATCGCTCATAATTAAACATATATATGACTAACCGATGCTAACTCAGTTCAGAAATGCTGAAAAATTACATTTAAATATTCTAGAAGTAAATACATATATATTTTGAATGAATGTAAACGTTTGAAAATAGTTCCTCATTTTTTAAACTTTAAAGTTTCTGTTACTCAATTGTGCTATTCTAGACGATATCACAGTGACCATTATGAACTGTTTAATTTTAAAATTAGATAAGATAATAAGTTATCTAAATCTTTAATACGCCAATTCATAGAACCATTTAAATTGTTTGAGAAAAAATAGGTGGTTTCGATTGTTAAACATTTTATTCGATTGGAAAAGAATAAAATTCTTATGCGGGCTAGAGTCAACAACTGGTTAAGTTAACTAGTTTGAGGCGACAGTTTGGTAAAGATTAGTTTATAGGACAACCTGATAGTGTTATTTTCAAACATTAAAAATATGTTTTAAGTGATGTTGAAAAAATGTTTTAGCTATCGGTCTGCGGACTTACAACGCTAGAAACCGGGTTTCGATACTCGTGGTGGGCAGAGCACAGATAGCATTTGTGTAGCTTTGTGCATAATTAAAAACAAACAAACAAAAACAAACAAGCTCACGGTTTGAAATTTAGCATCCCTAATAGGCTTAAGTTTGTGGATTATTTTGTACAATTTGAGCAGTTTTTGCAATAATTATCAACATCATCAAATTTGGCCTAACTCCGGTCAATCGTTTAGTAATATTAGAATTGAGATTAGTGGTATAGTTCTGTCCTTTTTCAATAATTTGAATAATTGTGAATATAAAAAAAACAACCAATTTAAGTTCAGAAGAATTAACAGCTACAAAGAATTCAATAAAAATAAAAGTATTGTCATTTCCAGATAGGGCAAAAGAAACAGTATTGTAATTTTAGATAGAAATGAGTACTTAAGAAAAGCTGTAGACATTTAAGTGATTCAACCAAGTTTGTGAAGTTACCGATACAAGGAAAGCTAAGCTGCAAAGGTACTTATGAAACCGAAAAAAAGATAATATTTTTAAGGAACAACATCATCTGAGCGTTAGACCATCAAGTAATCATCCAGGAATTTTATAGCCTTCATAAAATTTATGAAAAGTCCTTTACTACCTGTAGTTTTTAACATAGGAACTTATGACCATGCTTTATTTGGTTTTTGGTCGAATTTCTGAAGATATTTTATATTAATTAATACACTTTCAAAGACAGTTTTTAATTTTCTGATAAACTACAACAGTTGGAATTGGATAGCAGTGTTCATTGTGCCAGCTGTGATGTTGAATTGTTGTATACAAGTGTACCTTTAAATGGAACTACACAGTTAAGTGCCGATTTGATTTTCAACTATTATTCTAATAATGCGACTCTTCTTAAATCGTTTTTATTTTAACTGGCGAAAGTTGTTACTAAGGAATGGCATTATTTTCTAAATGGGTTGCGTTATGATCAGATCGATGGGGCTGCTATGGGCTAACCATTGTATAATGTATAATTTTTGTTGTTGTTGTTATTTTGAAAAAAACAATGGTTAGAAAATTACTCACAATAGTTTAAGTATATTGTTGACACATTTATTATCTTTAAGAATTCTTATCAAGCTTTTTTTTTTTCAATATTAGAATAATGGACATAACAGTATAAAGTTCACTATAAACAGCGTTTCTCAACCGGTGGGTTGCGGCCCACTGGTGGGCCTCAGAGTAATTTGAGGTGGGCCGCGAAAGGGCTTAAGATTACATGATTACTTTTAAAAAATGTTACAACACAGCAAAAGTATAATGCAAATTACCTAATACCTATCAATAAACTAATTATAAATTAATGCCATGCGCATAAACCCAGCATAACAACTATGAAACAGCGCTACCATATTATTAAAAGGTTAAAGTTCAAGGAATTTGTTTAAATATTTAAAATACCCAAACGATCAACGTTGTTTAATACACAATGAAAGTCTTTATCAACAGCCTTAAAAAGCAATTTACATGTTTCGACTCGATTCATGTCATCATCTTAAGTGTGAAAAACAAAACTGTACAATCATATAAATACAAAAAGCCATTAGTCATGTGACTACTTAATTTACATACTTAAAAAAGATCACGTCATCTACATACCTTCTGATTTTCTAACACTTCAACCTTGTTTAAGATATGATGATTATTTTTACTGTGTTTCATTATTTCTATAATTTATCTAAACTTTGTAGCTGACATATTATTCGGTTGAGCCAAAATAAGAGTTTTTTTTTCCCCCATTGGATAACATGACCAGTATAATTTGCATGTTTAGCTAGTGCAGAGTTTTCACTTTTGTTTTTAACATTTCTCTTACATTCATTTATTCTAAATTTTAAATTTCCTCTAGGTTGACCAATGTATACACAACGACATTCACATTTAATTTGATAAATACTCATTTTCTCCATTCGATTAATAGCATCTTTAGTTTTATTTAATATTTAACAAATTTTATTCAATGGTCTATAAATCGGAATAACATTTTTTTTTTAATTTACAAAACATTTGACATGACAAACCTGGGGTATGTGGTAGAAATAACATTTACTTTTTATCTGTTCTATCAAATTTTGATTTTTTATTATCATTTGTAAATTTATTAAATTTTCTCACGGGTCTATTGACAATATTAGGTGAGAAACCTCCATCTAATGCTATTGATTAATAACGCTTCATTTTTTTAATTTTCTTGTTTAGAACACAACTTTACAGACCTGTAAACATAAGAATAAAGCGCCGACATTTTGTGTGACTTCACATGACATGATTCTTGGTGTATTGGCATTATAACAGAAAAGGTTTATGACAAACAGTAGTTTCTAACTTGTTTTTGTTGTTTCTTAACTAATACGTCCAAAAATGGTAAACTATTATTTTCTTAAATTTCATGAGTACATTTAATAGAGTATTTAAGTGATTAGCAAAAACTAGCATGTCATCTTTACCATGTCGCCACACCATGAAAGTGTCATCGACATACCTAACCCATATTTCTGGTTTAAGTTTATCGTTCTGTATAGCATCAGTTGCAAACCTATCCGTGAAAACGGAGAAAATGGAGAACCCATAGCTAGGCCTTCATGCTGTTTATATATCTTATTACTAAATTGAAGGAGAAAAAAACCAATTTTCCACGCAAGTTTTTATTAAATTTATCATATCTAAGATATCAATGTCTGGAATATTGTTCATTTTTAATTTGTCTTCCAAACAATTAATAACTTTATCAATTGCTACTTACGTAAGTAATGATACAAGATCAAAAGATACAAGTATATCATTATTATTTAGATTTATCTTGCATATCTGTCTACAAGTTCTATAGAACTTTTAATAGTGTAGTTGTTTTTGTCATTAAGGAAAGAAAACTTGCATTCTACAAATTTAGCTAAGTTCTAAAAGAATGAACCTATATTTGATACTATGGGTCTATAAAAATCTCTTTATTTTATGGACTTTTGGTAAGGCATGAAATCTTGGAATTAGAAACTATTTGGAATTTTTTTTTCTCTCTCTCTAGCGGAGTTAGACTTATAAAATATATAACTTTGTCTATGATCAATTCGTGAATTTTGTTAAGAGGTTTGTTTTAACCTTTTTATATAAACTTCATTTATCAACTCCTCAACTTTCTTAGTATAATCCTCTTTATTTTGGATGACTAATTGACCACCTTTGCCAGTTTAACGACTTTTAAGACCTGTACATTTTCATTTTTCTTCAAATTGACTCTAAACTTACTTAGCAGCTCTTTACGTTCGCCTCTAGTGATATCAACTTTGTCATTATCCTTAAATATACTCAAATCTACTTCCACTTCTGTAATAAACTCTTCTTATCGAAAATGTTTGGATTTACAAGCAAATCCCATCCCTTTATTTATCGTTTAACATAGTATTCGATTTGTTAATTATTTTACCATTTATTATTAAGGTTCAGGTAAATATGTAAACTAAGTAGTCATATGACTATGGCTTGTTGTATTTATTATTTATATGGCTGCGCAGTGTTTGTTTTTCACGCTCTTGAGAATGACGTGAATCGATGTTGAAAGATGTAGTGCTTTTTAAGACCGTTGAGCGGTCGTGAAATAAAGATTTTAATGTGTGTGAAAGACCATTGATCGTTTGAGTATTTCAAATATTTTAAACATTACCATATGTTTCGTAGTTCTATGATTTCCTGCGGTAGACCGCGGGGAAATTTCTTGAAGTTTACGTGAGCCGTGTTACTAAAAAGGGTTAAAAGTTTGTTTGTTTGTAATTGAGCAGAAAGCTACACAATGGGCTATCTGGGCTCTGCCCACCACGGGTATCGAAACCCGGATTCTAGCGTTGTAAGTCCGCAGACATACCTCTGTGCTAATGGGGGGGGCAAAGGATTAAAAAACGCTATTGTAGAACTTCGGCAAGAACATCAACTTGTATTTCTGGACACTTTGATTAGTAACAACAATCGACACTTTCAACGTAAGTCTACCACAAAACAAAAACAACAAAATGACTGGATTGTACTTTAATTCTGCAAGTTTAGAAACATTTTAAGGAAAAATTAGTTAAAACTTTGTTCCATCGTGCATATAAAATATCATTATCATATTATCGCCTATATTTTTTATTTTATTTATCTATTTACCTATTTTTTTAGATTTAAGGACCGAGTGTAATTTATACTTTTTACTTGTCCCTGTTGTCAGCAAGACTATATCGGATCCACTAAAATAAAGTACGTGCTAACGTAAGGGCCAATGACGAACAGATCTTCTAAATAAAACGGAGTTTGCTCATTCACAAATTGAGGCCCGAGTTTGTGTAATATAATAAGCTAGGCTATTCTAGTCTTATAAAATGTTGTTGTCTACATTCAATTATCAGTTGACTGTTAACTTTAATAAGGGTGTAAAATATCGTTTAAAAAAGTGAACCAAATACCTGATGATGACAAAACATTGTACATTTGCTGTTATGTTATACTTATATTAGTTTTTCTTCATTACCCATTCAAGCCGTCTCCAAGCATTATTATTCTCAAAGTGGGTTCCTCGTAATCGAAATTCAAATATTTACTTTATATTTTATTTCTCAAAAACCAAGAAAAAAGACTTGTCACAGTGCCCTGATGGTTTGTAGTAGTAAGTTTGGGGGCTTATAACATATAGTGCTAAAATTATGGGTTCGATTGTTACAATTGGAACAGTTGCTAAAACCAACCAAACAACTAAAGTTCCCTATGCAGATCTTATTTTTTCATAAATTTATGATAAATTACTATATAAACACTTTTATTCGGAATTTACTCTTTTTTTATGTAGTACACCAAACTTCATTTATTGATAAAATAAACTGATTGCCAGGTTGATCTTCAGTTTTTCTCTGATCAGAAGTGAATATCAATTTTCTCTCATTTTCTGGCACTTGCCGTCTTTCATGCTGTATGCTTAACTAAGTTTTTTCTCCGTATAGCGGGGTATGTAGGAAACAGCTTCTAGTTCATTCTGCTTTTATATTTTGTTGTTGTTTGTTTTGTTTTGTTTTTGTTGTTGTTACGCGCAAAGCTACACAATGGACTATTTTTGCTCTGCCCACTACGAATATAAAAAGATTTGCTTCTGAGCCACTGGGGGGTGGGGGGGTGGGGGATAATCTAGTTTTGTTCTTCTGTGTATTCTTTTCTTAAATATCTTAGTATGTTTGATCATATCCAACTCGTACACAAATATAATCTTAAATCGCTCCGTTTTTGTTTTTTCTTTCTGTAAATAAATAAAGAAAACGTTAATCTATTTCTTCGCACACTTTTTTAAACATATTTATGCTTTAGCTTTGTAAGTACCTTCGGTTATTTAAAGCATACTATAACATATTATATTACTCGATTATTTAATTTATTGTTACCTACTTGTTTGCAGTTAAGCAGAGTTACGGCTGTGTCACTGGGGGGCTGATTACTAAGTTATTACGGCCGGCATGACCAGGTGGTTAGGGAGGTCGACTCGCAATCTGCAGGTCGCGGGTTTGAATCCCCGTCCCACCAAACATGCTCGCCCTTTCAGCCGTGAGGGCGTTATAATGTGACGGTCAATCCCACTATTCGTTGGTAAAAGAGTAGCCCAAGAGTTGGCGGTAGGTGGTGATGACTAGATGCCTTCCTACTAGTCTTACACTGCTAAATTAGGGACGGCTAGCGCAGATAGCCCTCGTGTAGCTTTGCGCGAAATTCGAAAAACAGACAAGTAAACAAATTAGAACCTGCTAACAATGAAACAAGAAGCACTATATTTTTATACACTTTTCCACTGCGTTGCCCCTGGAGTTATCAAACAGTAAATGCAATTAGATCCTTCTTACAATAAAACAAGAAACACTGGGTTATTATTTTAGGCACTTTTCCACTGTGTTGCCCCTGGAGTTATAAAACAGTGAAATGCAACTATACCCCTCTATCGGCGAAACAAGAAGCACTAGGTTATTACATTTATTACACTTTTCCACCGTGCTGTCCCTGGAATTATCAGACTGTGAAATACAGCTAGATACTGCCGACAACAAAGAAAATCCTATGTTTTACTCTAGAAAACAAGTCTACTAAACTGTTTAAGACCAGATAAATTACAACTTATATAATTCAAAGATCGCAAAATACTCTTGTTTTTCTGTTATTTTCAAAAACAAAACAGTAGTTTACAGTGTTTTAACTCTTGAGGAACAGCTGAGTTCGTTTTTAACCTGTTAATAACCGGTAATAGAATGGTTTATCTTTTAGGGACATTAATCATCTTTGAAACCCATTATAACGGACGATGAATTGATGAAAAAAGACATTTTAGTTCGTAAATGTCAAAATGGATTTTTGTTGTTATTGTAGTTGTTTTCATCCTGAATATCACAAAAACTACGCCTAACAATGCACGGATATGATAAGTTTGAAGAAAGATCGAAACAAAATGTATTATGAAAACTTATTCCACTTTAAATTTAAACATTATGAAAACTGCGTCTAATAGGATATGTAATGCCCCCCAGTGGCACAGCGGAATGTTTGCGGACTTACAACTCTAGAAACCAGGTTTCGATACCCGTGGTGGGCAGAGCAAGATAGCCCGTTGTGTAACTTTGTTCATAACTACAAACAAACAAGGATATGGAATATCAGAATATATTCCCATAGTCTCTCTAATTCTGTCAAAAAATAGTTTGTGTGTGCTTTCGATATTTTTTAAACTTTGACGCATTGCCAAGGCCCATAACTGCAGAATAAATGATACGCTCATTATGATCTGCACACCTTCCAGCACGGAATTGTAGTTTTCACCACAGAAGCCAAATGGCACTATAATTTTATGTTGTATTCTAACGTGGTTGCTGCTTTAAATAAAAAGAAACAGAGAATTGTGTGAAATAGTCTGATTATGGACGTTCAGATCAAGTTTATTCTTAACTATAATTCATTTGTGATATTCTGATGTTTAATAGTTTAGAAATGGCGTTTTAAAAATGTGTCAAAAAATCTCAAACTATTGACAAGTTTTTCACAATATATTGTAAAGATCCCTTTATAGACAAACGCGAGACGATTATCATATTTCCAGAGACAACATAAAGTAGAAGGTATTGATTAAATCTTTACATCAGAATGAGCACCCATACGTATATAATCATACTTTTCTCAAACAATTTGTTGTAATCGTTGGTATCCACGAGTTACTGGCTCAAACGTTGCATACCACAACTTGCTCTTTTTATTTACAACACCAGCTACATTGGAATACGACAAGAACTATATTTGCTATAAATCAGTATGGAAGAAAACTTTGATCACTAAATACAGTAGTGCTTACTTAGTATGTAAGGATAGGCCGAGAAAAAAACGCCTGCCGCATTCAATCTATTACACTATGATGCCTACAAATAGATTTATTTGAGCACATAATTGCCATTTTTGAGTGTTTAATAGCTTGTATAACAGCAATATTATTATTTTCTTTTACCACACGCATTTTTCTGTGGAAATAATAAAAAAGAAACTACTACTTAGCAGTAAGTTCAGTTTACAAACATAAATTATTTCCAACTTTCATAAATAACAGTTTCATTTCTGTTCATTAGATGGCAGCACAAATTGTTCTTATATAACGACCGTTTGTGACTTCATTGTACAAACATGATATCTTCCAAAACAATTTCAGTAAAAAAAGAAATAACAATCTAAATTAATATTCAAGGTATCAAATAGATCAAGTATTTGTGCAACTGACAGATCTGTGTAATGTTATTAATGTCTGAGTTTAAAAACACCAGTTTCTTAATTATCAAACAATTCATTATACAATGGTCTAATTTTCTTCAAATTTCAGTGAGGCCGAGCCTGGCAGCTGTGTGTGTGTATGCATGATATCATACTTCATGGCCTGTAATGTGTATGTGTCCTCTCTGTGAATTTACACGATCCTAGCCTGTGGTGGAATCAACTTTATGCACATGCATGAGGTTGTTGTAAAGTTGGAAGGCATGGGTTGTGTAAATATCCCCTTAACGTCCGTCCAGTTCTCCAGGGTACTTGTACCATTCTGGAGGAACCATTCTACCTTCACTGTCCTCCAATGTAATCCTAAATTAGAGAAACTGACAAAATTTATATGGTATAACAAAGTATATTACCATTAAATTATAAAAATAAAACAAATGTTCATTTATCAGCCTTAATAGAAAAAGGGAAACATGTATAAAATCGCAAAAATTACCTATAATGTACAAATGGCAATGCCAAAAAGCACAGAAACGAGGTAGGGATGAATACACAAAACCATACAACAATCACTCTATAAGTAACCAAATCTTTGCAAGAATAACTTTTATCTACAACTAAATAAATAATGCTATACAGTCTTACAGTGGCTAATAACCATAAGCTGACCCCCCAGTGGCACAGCAATTTGTCTGCGGACTTACAATGCTAGAAACTGGGTTTCGATACCCGTGGTGGGCAGAGCACAGATAGTCCATTGTGTAGCTTTGTGCATAAATTCAAACAAAAAAACAAACCATAAGCTTGTTCGATTGACTCAGTACTTACTGGGTACTTATGTAGGGATTTTTTATGATTTTGTGTATTCTTCCCTACCTTGTTTTGTACTTTATTGGCATTGGCATTCCTACATCATACTTAATTTTTATAAAAAAAATTATTATTTGAATGATAAATACAGCTATTAAGAGTGTTAACATTAAAAAAAAGATTCATCTATAAATGATGAATACAGTTGTTAAGAGTGTCAGCATTAAGAGAAAAAGTTTTATGGAGGATGAATACACCCATTAAGCTTAGCATTGAAAGAAACGCTTTTATAAATAAATACAAATATTAAGAGTGTTATCATTACGAGAAACGCTTTTATAAATAACCAATACAGTTATTAAGAATGTTAGCATTAACAGAAACAATGAGCCTGATGTGAGCAATCGAGATAGAAAAAATACGGACAACAGGCCCATGAATTTTACATACTAAGCAAAATGCAAACTAAAGACGAGGTGTCTAGACTGGAAGAGACATTATAATGTCATTTACTAATTGATTTTTTAATCAAGCATTTAAATATATCTAAAGTTAGGGTACAGTAAAACAGATTCGACTAGATACATGGAAAATCGAAGCTAAAAGCCAAATGAATTGAAAGAAATTCATTAATAAAAAGAAAATTACTTTCTGATAACAAAGCTATATTCACGATTATGGAACGTTAAATTTTCACACCTGAATGCTTGCTCACACAAACTGAAAAATCACAGGAATCAGTGAAAATATATGTTGGCTTTACTATAATTATTTATCTTTCTATCTATCTGCGTGATTAGCTGTTTGTCTAATGATTTATGTAATATTTATAATCCTAGAGTTAATCCCATATCAGTATAGTAAGTATATGTATGTGTGTGTGTCATGTTAACCCCATATTAATATGATAAGTATATATATATGTCGTATTAACCCTATATCAGTATAGCAAGTAAATACATTAGTGTATCCTTCTATTATGTATTTTTCATTTAGCTATTCCAAGGTCTTCCATTAGCTCAACGGTAAGCTTGAAATCTTATAACGCATGACATAGCACAGATATTCCATTGTGCAGCTTAACAAGAAGCAAACTTTTCCATGGTCATAGCGTTTTACTGGAATGCTAATACGTTTCTTGAAAGGTCTTAGTTAATAATGAGCTTAAGTTTCAAAAACTATGGATAAATGCATGATCCTTTTTTCGACTGTGTTTAGGTTTTCTTATTCTTTCTTCGAATTTCTATTTTCAAAATAGCTTCCTAAATCTTTAGGCTTAACGTTCGTCAACAGTAACTATGTTTTAACTGTTAGTTCAAATAGCTTTAGCGATTTTATGTACATTATCTTAGTAAATCCTCATTTTTACATAAAAAAAAACTTCAAACAACACCACCACAAGATTCTACTAATAAGAAAAGCTTTATATTAAGTCGATATTTTTTCATACTGTATATTTATATCTAACTATCTACATAAACCGTGACGTAACTACAATATCTAAAGCTTTAAGTAAGGTATAATTCGAAAGATAAAATTTATTATATTTGTTATTAAAAGTTAAATTTCGAAAATGCTGTATTGATTCAACTACAGATCTGACTTCAAAACATTGTATTATCATTTAGTAATGTTGTCAAACGGCAATTTTATAGGCCTAGCCCTACTGTTCGTAGGACGGGTTTAATTTTTAGTCTCGTTTCTTGTCATCTGTTTCGACCATTTTTATTTTTGCGGAAAACAAATTGATTGTTTTCTAGGGGGGTGAGGGTGGAACCAAGCCAAAAGAAACAGTTAAAACCTGCGTTTAGTGAATACCAGAGTGTTAAGCACTTCCCTTGCTGTTAACGTACACGGATTGTGAATCGGTGGATTCAAAGTTCATAGCCCTTTGCCGTAAAACGTTTCTACACTCAGAAACTTTGCTTGTTTGATCTATAAGATTGATGATCGCATTCCACCTACTATTCGAGCGCTATTGGCGGTAGGTGACTTCTATCAAGTTATGTTAGTTCAAAATTATGGACGTCGACGTACATTTAGCTTTGAAATTCTGAAAATAACAAAATCATAATATTCAGCGAGTGCGTTTTGTTAAATATTGATGACACGCAAATACATCTTAATAAAAAATATTTTTAACCGACAGGTGGTGGGGAGGGGGGAGTGTTCTTCATTATTCTTTGAGTAATTATTTATTATATTTTACTTAAAGTTTATATAAGCTGCTTTTAATGTCTCCACCCCTCGTGCTTAAGTCAATGTTAGTGTAAAAATCGTTTAAAAGTATCAATAGCGATGCTTAGGAGTTTCTAATTTTATTTAATTGAATAACACTGGTTGATTAAAACTGTGATTAAATGTATTGTTTGTGTGCTTGCAAAGCTGCAAAAGACGTTAAAAGTAATTACTGATTTTATCTGTTGTTGAAATAAGGTTTATACGAAAACAAAGTAAACAAGAAAACAAACAGACTGAAATTATAAGTGATACTTTGGGAGCAAGTCTCAAGTACCGAGTATGGACCCATTGCGTCGACTGTGAAAACCTTGTGTAAAGATTTGTGCAAGACTATTTTCAGCACCTAAACAGTGTAAGTACGTGTTTCACAAGAAACATGCCACGCGCAAATACTTGTTTGAGACTATTGTAGCACCTAACGAGTGAAATAGACGTTTCACAAAAAACATATCATAAGCGAACAACTTACGCAAATATTTATATGAGACTATTTTCGGCACCTAGTGAGTAAACTTTTTATGTATATAGTTATATTTTTATTTGAAACTATGGGTGTGAGATAAAATAAACAGTGGCGTGACGTTAACATTGAACGTTAATATACCAACAGTGGCGTGACGTTAACATTGAACGTTATATACCAACAGTGGCGTGACGTTAACATTGAACGTTAATATACCAACAGTGGCGTGACGTTAACATTGAACGTTAATATACCAACAATGGCGTGACGTTAACATTGAACGTTAATATACCAACAGTGGCGTGACGTTAACATTGAACGTTAATATACCAACAGTGGCGGAATGTTAACATTGAACGTTAATATACCAACAATGGCGTGACGTTAACATTGAACGTTAATATACCAACAGTGGCGCGATGTCAACATTGAACGTTAATATACCAACAGTGGCGTGACGTTAACATTGAACGTTATTATACCAACAGTGGCGTGACGTTAACATTGAACGTTAATATACCAACAGTGGCATGACGTTAACATTGAACGTTAATATACCAACAGTGGCGTGACGTTAACATTGAAAGTTAATATACCAACAATGGCATGACGTTAACATTGAACGTTAATATACCAACAGTGGCGCGATGTCAACATTGAACGTTAATATACCAACAGTGGCGGAATGTTAACATTGAACGTTAATATACCAACAGTGGCGGAATGTTAACATTGAACGTTAATATACCAACAATGGCGTGACGTTAACATTGAACGTTAATATACCAACAGTGGCGCGATGTCAACATTGAACGTTAATATACCAACAGTGGCGTGACGTTTACATCGAAAGTTATTATACCAACAGTGGCGTGACGTTAACATTGAAAGTTAATATACCAACAGTGGCGTGACTGTAATATTGAACGTTAATTTACCAACAGTGGCGTGAGGTCAAATTGGAATTTTGACATGTCAACAGTATCGTGACGAAAAGTAAACAACGATGCAAAGTTATACGTGAATTTTGTCTTGTGAGGTTAAAGATGAATTTTGAAGGACAAGCAGTGGTGGGGAGTCAAATAATTTCGAAACAAAAACTGGTTTCACATGATACTGAAATTTTGAACCACACGTGGTTGTGAGAAATAACACCAAAATCTAATATAAAAATGGTTTGGTGCAGAAAGCTACATAATGGTCTATCTGGTTGTGTACTTATGCCTCCCTCTATTCTATTTATCTGTCTTTATCGTTATTTCACTTTAAACGTATTTATCCCTCCATTTTTGACCCCCATTAGCTCAACGTTAAGTCTTAGGGATTATAACGCTAAAGATTATGTTTCGATACTCGCGCTCGGCAAAGCATAGACAGCCCACTGTGTAGCTTTGTGCTTTAACCTCCATTTTTCAATTTGTTTGCTTCCCTTCTATACTTAGATTTCTATTTAATTTTTGTATTTATACTAAAAGAAAGTTAAACTGTTACATCAGTTGAAATCATAAAAGCCTCATAAAAGATGGTATTCAAATAAAAGTATTTCGACAGAACATTTGAAAACCATTAGTTAACTTAAAAAAGGGTGTTTATTCTAGAATTGTCTTCTGCAGAAGTAAGCGAAGTGGTTCTGTATTATAATTAAATACAGCAACACTGGTTGCCATGCGATATTGTTCTTATTCATGGTATTACTTTAGTAAAATGGATTTTTATATGAAACGCCAGAACTAATCATAATTTCTGAAGATAGTGATTTGTTTCTGTGGAATAAAGTTTACAAAAACCCACTCACAGTGTGAAAATAAAATAAACGTTTATTTCAGCTAGTTGTAATGACGTGATATCAGGATTTAAAGGAATATACTCTTTCCGAAGAATTAATTATTTGAAAGAGTTGTCGCCAAAGACATTCTCTTTTAGCCAGTGTTATATACGGACGGGAGATTGGCTTTGTAGAACAGCGTGCTATGGTTTAAACGAAATCACTAACAAGGATAAGGATTGAGAATTTATTTTCAGAATGCAGTGACCGTGTACAACTTCTAACAAGCAGCAACGAAAAAAAAAAAAAACGCGTGTAGTTTCTCTAAGCTTTGAATCTAAAATGAATTGCAAA
>NW_013666510.1:316343-330852 GCF_000517525.1 Limulus polyphemus
GATTCCATTTGAAATAAAATTCAAACATTTGCTTCTCCTCCTTTTTAATTTTATGACTCTAAAACCTTTTGCCCTTTCTTAACCCTTATTACAAAAAGGTGAAAATGACTAAATCTATAAAAATAGTGTTATCTTTATACGGGGGCTGGGCGTGTCCTAGTGGTTATCGTGTTGAGCTGTGGGTCCAAGGGTCCAGGATTCTAGACGTGATGCTGTTAAACACGTTTCGCACTTTCGAGTGTAGGCGCGTTAAAAATAAAAAAAAGACAGTGAATTCAATTATTCGATTCAAAGAGACTGTGGTGGCGGAAGCTGCTAGCTCTCTTCCATTTAGATAGTGTTTTATAATTATGGACAGCAACATCTAAACCCTAAGAGAGTCTGCCCTAGCTGTTTGGTTCACGTTCGCGTAAGATGCCATTCAATTCCAATGTCTACACGATATTTCCAATTTAAAAATCCCTCAGAATTGTAGCTGTTTGCTCTTACCGATCTGCGAAGAGGAATAAAATACTTTAGAGACTTTAACAAACAAGGGTTCTGCCCCTCTAATTACTTTTCAATGAGTACAAGAGTTTAGGGCTTGAAGCGCCATTCTTTCGGAGGTGATACTTCAAATCGTTGTTATTCACCCACTCACTTTCTATTCAACGAAAACTAATTTCATTAATAGATGGCGCTGCGTGGCTTCTTTGTCAGATTCATAACGCTTGGATGGAGAATTTCCCCCGTTTGAACGAGTTCAGATCGATTTCCTGTAAATGGTGTGTAGTTATTGTTTATAGTTTTATTCCGTTCTGGTCATTTTCTTGACCAATTATTAAAATTCCTTTCACTCATGCATGCGTTTTTCTTGTAAACCCAACACTCTCCTTTTTATACCTTTCTCAGACATTGTTACCATACTTGACTTTAACCCCTCCCGTAGCTCAGCGGTAAGCTTGGTAAAGTATAATACTCAGCTAATTCGTTTTAAACGACTTGTTTGATTGTTGTTAAGCGCAAAGATTCACTATGAGTTATATGTGTTGTGTCTACCGCAGAGATTGAACTCCGACATTTTGCGTTATAAGCCCTCATATTTACCACCGAGCCCTTGGGAGGCCATTTTAATCGACAAACAAATTGCGGATGCGTTACAGAATTAATATCTTTAGATTATACGGCCAACCAAACAGTTGACAAGATAATTTATTTTTTATTATAACCTATATTGTCTATACTAAGTTTATATAGAACTAATTGTTGGTGCTTAACCACTGAACGAAAACAAGCGACAAGAAATAATTCTTCGACATTATACATATTTCACTTACAGATTTAAGTTGGTAGAATTCACAGGCTTCCATTTCAACTTGAACTCTGGACTCATCTATGTTGTTCCAATACTTCTAGCATTAAAATAGTAACAACTTAGTTACATTGGGTACTTGGGGTTAAAAACAGACAACAATAGATAATGATAAAGTGAAAGGTAAAGTCGGTTGCGCTCGACTGGTTACCTCCCTGTGGTTGGTGATTACGGACGGCGCAACGATACTAGGATTGTGCATTGACAAATGTGCTGAGAAGGGACTCCGTAATTGGAGAGAGGAGAACCTGAGCTTTGCCTGGTGCTAAACTCCTTTAGTGTGTATATCAAATAAAAATAATAATACAAACTATATCTAACTTTCATGTAGCAGACAGGACAGATATTTAGATAAGATCACTTTGTTTGTCGCTAAGCACAGAGTTGCACAATGGGCTATCTGTTCTATGCAAATTGTATGGATCGAACCCCAAATTGTAATTTTATAAGCTCCATTTCTTGCAAGACCTTCGTGGCCAACAACATAGTCATAGTTCATATGTTTTTGAAGTCATTTACAAGATAGTAACATATATTTCTACATATCTTTTTAACTGAATTTGGTTAGACAGGTCTTGAGCTTTGAAAAGGAAGATCCTCTATTGAGAAAATCGATTTATACAGATACGTAGATTTACCTATCTCAACATTTTCTAATTGAAAGCAGATTTCTATTCTCAACTATCCTACGATCTTCATAAGCATACATCCATTTAGTTATCATGTGGTAGTCCAAGGTTCAAGATGGACGAAGCATACGGTTATATGGTCGCCGCAACAAAGATAGTGGCTCGCAGATTTAATTTGTGGAAAGAGAGGTGTAGTAAATTGTTACAAGAGAAATAAAGAAAAGACAAGTCTCAAACACAATAAACAGGAGCTTCCCTATGATTCTGAACACAAGAAACAGGAGTTCCCTATGATTCTGAACACAAGAAACAGGAGCTTCCATAAGACTCTGAACACAAGAAACAGGAGCTTCCCTAAGACTCTGAACATAAGAAAGAGGAGAGTCCCTATGATTCTGAACATAAGAAACAGGAGCTTCCCTAAGACTCTGAACACAAGAAACAGAAGAGTCCTTATGATTCTGAACATAAGAAAGAGGAGTTTCCCTAAGACTCTGAACACAAGAAACAGAAAAGTTCCTAAGACCTCAACCGGATTTAATACCTTCCAAATTAGAGCTCTTGGCATTAAATAATAATACAAATTAGCACGTAATATATACTATAGAAGAGTACCACACTAGCACATAAACCGTCTTGATATTTCCAAACATACAGTCATAACAGTATTAGAAACACTAGAGCATCACCGGAGTACAAAATTAGAACTCACAGGGATGTAATCACAAAACTTTCAAAACAATTTGTTAAATATCTATAAACCTCTCTAATATGTTCTAAGAAGTTGCTTTAATCCTTTAGAAAGTTGCAAAATCTGAAATTTAGAAGCAACAATAATCGCTAGCTTGATTTCCAATAGCTGAAAACACCTGTTATCAACAGTGAAGGATATCTAAAGTATTGTAAAACTGCATTTGATTGTCTCGTAAGTCGACTCTCAGATAGTTTAGTTATTTATGAAATTTTAGCTAACGGAGTTAATGAGCAGCAAATCGATCATTATTTACATTAGAAATTAGCTCTTTAAATGTTTTCATTATTAACCGTCCATTCAGAATGAAAGTTTCAACCTTAAGGACTGTACTGTAATACTTAAGTCTTAGCCTTAAGAACTGTACTGTAATACGTAACAAGTTTTAGCCTTAAGAACTGTACTGTAATACTTAACAAGTTTCAGTTTTAAGAACTGTAATACTTAACAAGTTTTAGCCTTAATAACTGTAATGTAATACTTAACATCAGTTTTTTACTTAAAGTATTGTATTTATTGGAGTAGGACAAAGTCTCGGTTTTAAGTGTCATATGGAACTTCTATACTCTGAATGGTCAAAACTTATATGTGTGTGTGTTTGTTGTTGTTGTTTTTTAATTTCATAAGTTTGTTCTTCTTCCTCATTTAAAATGGTGTACGAAATAAACAAGGCCGTAAACAGGGGGAGTTAGCAATAACCCCCCGAAAGTTTGTTTTCTTCTAAAGCATGTCGTATATATATGTGCAACTTGTTTGTTTGTAAACTGTATTTGTATTGAAAAAAATTGTGTATGTTTGTAATGGAGCTTCTCCAATAAAATGGTTAAAAAATCAGGGTTCATTCTTCAGAAAGGGAAAATACCTAAAATATTAATTATAAACAAAACGGAGTGCTAGGACTGATAACGTTTTTTTGTTGTGTTTTGTTTTTTTGTGGGGTTCCCCCCTCCCCGAACCGAAGTCCTTGCTATAGATAAAAACAAAAAAACATTCTATATCCTGCAATTTCGATTATATTTGATTCAAATTCATCTTCCGCCGGAAGATTTTTTTCAGCAAGCCAAACTTCTTGTGTTTAACTGAAAAGCACAATGGTTGATGGAAAGAAATCTGCGCTTCGAATCATGTCTTATCAGAGTACATCTTCGTGTTCATATTATTTGCTGCATTCGTTCCCAACTCATGAACAATGCCCAAAACATGTTTCCTAAATGGACTTGTAAGGATGTGTTTTATGCAAGCAAGTGTAGCATGAACAACACTGGCACAGCTTTAGTTCTCGCCTTTGAAAACGTTCGTTGCACATCTGTGACGTTTGAAACGCTTCCGGCGTCAAGGTGTGGTTTAAACAAAACTGAAACCTTTTGCATTTCCGTCGATTACATTGTTGTTTGGAATGAAACATTTACAAAGTTAGGCTTACCGAAGTGATAGCCACCAGTGCTTCCTTCGAAAATCTTTTTATCTTCCAAAAACGAAGTTCCTGTTTTGGTACATGTAGAATAATTAGCCATTTGCGTTTCATCAACAACAACAAAAAAAAAACACTTACTCCTGAATGGCAGTTTCACAACATGATGCATGTTAAGGCACATTTTATGGACAAATAAGAAAATCCCAAGAAATAGTATGAACCCCCTTGAAAATGCATTATGAAAATACGGTGAGAAAATGTGCAATTGAGTAAATAAAAGCTATGTTAACCCAATGTTAATGTAATATACATCTGTATTGTGTTGTATTTAATTTGTAGCATGAAACAACTTTTCTGTACTCGGGCATTATAGATGATTTTTGTTTTAGTTTTGAAAATCTAAATACTCATTTTAACAAAGTGAGCAGTGTAACATGTTGAAAAAACGATACTTGTCAAAAGACACAAAAACTCGAACAAGTATTCCATAGCTCTTGACTGATTGTTATTTGGAGAGTTCCCCCCCCCCCTTCTCCTTGGGCTGGATATAAGTTCTGAATATTCATTTTCGAGAAATCTTTTCCGTGTACTTGAGCCACCCTATGGCACAGTGGCATGTCTGCGTACTTACGATGCTAGAAACCGGGTTTCGATACTCGTGGTGGGCAGAGCACAGATAGCCCATTGTGCAGCTTTGTGCTTAAATACAAACAAAGAAACAAATCGTGTACTTGAAAGCTCTTTTTAAAAAGCAAAAATAGATAAATAAATGCGTCTACTCAATGAACTCTTTTAGTCTTTCTCTTTAGAGATTCTCACAACTCTCAGATTATATCAATTACATACCTATATGTATATATAAACGTACCTGTGTGTATGTGTATTTTGAAAAAAAAACATAATATTCCATTCGTTACGTACACTACAAATGATCGTATTTTGCTACAGTGTTTTTTGTTTTTTGTTGTTGTTGTTGTTGTTGTTTCCTTTCACTTTCCCGCACACGTATTTGATTTCAAGACTGTATTTGACATGTTGTGTTCCGTTATATATGCTGAAAAGAAATAAAACATTTTCTGAGTTTCGGGAATGACGTAAAAGCATTACCAGATAGTTTGCTAAAAAACGCCATTTTTTACATCAAAGACTATACCGGTGAGATAAAAAAAAGAAGACTTCGCTCAAGAATAGAATGTCATTGATGACTGATTTGGTGAATTTGAGAACCTGGATATAGTTTTGGAAATAATTCTTATTGTAGACAACTAAGTTAATCTGTGGTTTCCGTTTTCGCTAATTCAATGTAACTTAATTTCAGATTAAAAGTTAACTGCCGGTCTAGAGAGAAGACAGTTAGTTGACAGCACCAACTGACAAATATTAGACTACTTTTGTCTTATAGGATAGTGAGGTTTGACCGTCACTCTTATAACGCACCCATCAGCCTCAAAGTGCGGAGCGCATTTTTGCGACGAAGTGGATGCGAACTTTGAACCTCAGATTTGCAGTCTTGCACGATAACCATTAGGTCACGCTCCGTTCCAGTTTAGAAGGAATTACTAAAAACAGACGTACTTCCGTAAGGTCCCCGAAATTGTTCTGTTTCAAGAGTAAATAAAACCAAAATTAAGAGAAACAAATATTTTTATTTCTTGCTTTTAAAGTTCATATGTCATACTGTCTTGTAGTCTACAGAGTTCATAATTCGTCTCGTGATTCCTAGCATGCGCACGTTTTACTGACGTCACGACAGTACAAATTACAACATTAGGCGTCCATTATGTGACGTCATTTTAGTGTTTACTAACTGACTGACAGACAACACACTACTGTATTGTTGTGCGAGTGGTTAAAACAGGTGATCCCTCCAGACGGCTTGCGGCCCCCTTTTAGGGGGAAATAAATATGAATTTGATATGCCACAAACGTTCTAGTTGTGCATTCGAGTAGTTTTTATTATCCAAACGCTTCTCCTATTTTTTATAAATGCCTATGTTGTTTTTTAACTACCTTGCTACTAAAGATACGCAGAACATTATACCTGGATACCGTCAGAGACGTTTGTCGTTTTAGCTAGAAGTTAAAAAACAAAAATATATAAATTACCTGTCAACTCAGATTCATAAGAAAAATAAAAACGTGTAACTTACCCGTCAGATTAGCTTAGTTAAAAAGAAAATGTGTATAGTACCCGTCAGATTAGTTTAGTCAAAAAAGAAAAACGTGTAAATTACCCGTCAGATTAGTTTAGTTAAAAAAGAAAAACGTGTAACTTACCCGTCAGATTAGTTTAGTCAAAAAAGAAAAATGTGTAAATTAGCTGTCAGATTAGATTTGTTAAAAAATTAAAACGTGTAACTTACCCGTCAGATTAGTTTAGTCAAAAAAGAAAAACGTGTAAATTAGCTGTCAGATTAGATTCGTTAAAAAATTAAAACGTGTAAGTTTCCTGTCAAATCAGATTAGTTAAAAAAAATAAAAACGTGCAAGTTATCTGTTAACGGAGAATCGTAAGAAAAATAAAATCGTGTAAATTACATGTTAAATCAGATTTATTAGAAAAAGGGAAAACATTCTAAATTACCTGTCAGATTAGATGCGCTAAAAAACAAAAATTAGATGTCAAATCAGATTAGCTAAAAACGAAAAATGTGTAAATTACCTGTCAAATCAGATTGGTTAAAAAAAAAGAAAAAAATGTGTAAGCTATCTGTCGAATGGGGTCTTTTTTTTACGCGAAATAACTTTATGTTGTTAAATATTTTTTTTACTAGTTTGAAATAACGCTACCTTATATTCTACAGAAAGTACTGGCACATAAAAGAATATCAACTCGTCAAGATCAGTTTAGGAAAAAACGCATTAGTTAAGACGCCCTTGATAATGTCGTTGCTTTACTAATGCGTGCGTTGGTTGTTATAAGTTACCCTTCAGGCTTCAGTAAGGCTTACGTTGCCGCCCGTTTTCATGGCAATGTATACTTTGTCATAAGTTGGATTTGACGTGTAACGTCATCTCGAACATCAGGATTTTCTTCCTTAAGCTATCAAATAAGGTAACTAGGATTCTCTCGCCGATAACACTTCTTGAACGATCTACACCTGCCTTACATTTATATATGTGTGTGTGTACTTTTGAATTATCAAAATGAACATAATATGTTTCGAACAAAAAAAAGTTCATTGACAGATAATATTCCAGAGAACATATAGTCCCTCAAGCACCAGCAGTTGTCATGGTACCCAACACGAAGCACATTGAATACATCGTACTGCCATACTTAACACACTGAAATTATATATTTCAGAGAGCTTTTTTAACCGAGTAAAATTTCGACAATTTATTGAGGTAACACGAAAATGAAATTAAAATTCAAAACTTCTGTCAGTTTCTCGACTAACATAGATTTCGGGTTCAGTATACACCAAAACCTTCATTAATTAATATCAGATCCGTGCTTATGTTTTCCCAAGATATACCAAACCTAACTTGATCACGTTTTTTTTTTTGTCGTTGTTGTACTAATAGAATATTCTCGAAGATATTTTTGATCTAAAAATGTTTCTTTGACATGTTGCTTGAAGACGATTACCCATAAATGATAAAAAATGTTTAAAGTATTAGATTTTTTGTCACCATTTCTATAATAAAATTCCCAAGTAAAGAATTTTTTTAATGATTATTGTTTTAACATTCAAATCGAGGGTTTCCTGGTTATCAAAAACCCGTCAATTGTAGCTTAAATTGAAGGCCACGGAAAACTACAAGGAACATGAACAGTAACCGTGTATAATGGACTAATTATTCATTGAAGGAAGCCAATGTTGGAATAAAAACATAGAAACATGTTTATAACAAAAATCACAACAATTTTATGTTCATGAGAAGTGGAACATTTACAGAAGTAGACTCGCAACGAACAAAACATTTACAGAATAATTTATGGTAATTGTTTTGTTCGTTGTAACTCTACTTCTAAACATTTCGTTTCTCATAGAATTATTCTATAAATGTTTTTGTTCGTTTTGATTTTACTTGCGTAAATGTTCCACTTCTCATGGTCATTGTTCTGTAATTGCTTTGTTCATTATAACTTTGCTCGTAAATGTTTCGTTTTTTATAGAACTATTCTGTAAATGTTTTGTTCGTTTTGACTTTACTTGCGTAAATGTTCCACTTCTCATGGTCATTGTTCTGTAAATGTTTTCTTCATTATAAGTCTAGTCGTAATTATTTTGTTTCTTATAAATTATTCTGTAAATGTTTTGTTCGTTGCGAGTCTACTTCTGTAAATGTTCCACTTCTCATGGTCATTGTTCTGTAAATGTTTTCTTCATTATAACTCTAGTCGTAATTATTTCGTTTCTTACGAGCAATGAAACATTTACACAACTAGACATTGAAACATATCCTTCTGAAACTGAACGTTTATACCATTAAAATTGTGTTGATAATGGGCTAAACATACATTGAAAACTAAATAATTACAGAATAATGTCCATAACCAATTAAACGTTTACAGAAAAATCTATAAATAGCTTGCACTTACACAAGCAGACTCATGACAGGCTAAATGCTCGTGGCATAACGGACACATTATTGTATAATTCATGTTTCATAAAGATTGAAAAATTTAACACACACACACACGTGTGCCCCTCCCCCCCCCCCCAAAAAAAAGTAATAATACATGAGAGGGAAGAACGTTTAATGACATAATGAAATGAAAAGTTGACATTTCCGATTCTGGGGATAAATATCACAGGTATCGAAACCCAGATTTTAGCGTTATAAGCTTTCAGACTTACCTCTGTGCCACTGGGTGGGGGCACTGGCATGATGAATTGCTCTTTTGTCGTCGTAACGATCAGATACCCCAAACACTAAAAAATTGCCATCCAATGTTTTTTGTTTGTTTGTTTTTTGTTGTTGTTGTTTTTGTCAGAAACACGAGTCTTTGTGAAAATTCTTCACGTTACAAACGCCTTGAGGAATGGTTTGAGTTTGTAGTCCCATTTCAGCAACTGTTTGATTCTGAGCAGCAATGTATTATGTATAATGACTCCCCTGCCTCAGTTCTTCACAGCAGGGATCATTTTGTGATTTTCATAAGTTATGAAGTAACTGACACGATCCTTTGTGCAGTCTGAAAGTTCTCTGACCAAAGGAGACAAGGCACTATCTGTTGGATAGTTTACAACCGCTGCTGCATTCCTGACAAAAAGAAATCGATAGAAGCATAGCACTATATAGTCTTATGTTAAGTACAGGAAATATTCATCCGTTTCATGCAAATTCCATGATCCACCGTAGAGTATAAGTTTTAATCAGCACGAGAATGATAGAAGTAACTGAGCGTTCAACCATAAAGCATTGAGTTACTGGGAGTGGAAAGATTAAAACAACTCAAATAAGGAACGACAGGTTATGACGCCACTGAATTCCCCCTCTTTTGTACAAAGGAAACTACCAGATAACTTTATGTACGGCCCGCATGGCCAGGTGGTTAGGGCGTTCGACTCGCAATCTGGGGGGTCGCAGGTTCGAATCCCTGTCCCACCAAACAGGCTCGCCCGTTCAGCCGTGGGGGCGTTATAATGTGACGGTCAATCCCACTAGTCGTTGGTAAAAGAGTAGCCCAAGAGTTGGCGGTGGGCGGTCATGACTAGCTGCCTTTCCTCTAGTCTTACACTGCTAAATTAAGGACGGCTAGCGTAGATAACCCTCGTGTAGCTTTGCTCAAAATTCAAAACAAACAAACAATCGTTAGTTATTTAATACACATGTTAAATCCATAAACTCTATTGTGCTTGCTAAAATGTCTTGGTGTTAATATTAAAGATATTAAACTTTTAAACTTGGATCATGTTTTAAATTAGAGAAAAAAAAGAATGATCTTGCGAGTATTTTACCAGAAATTTCGTGTATAAGTAAACTTTTATGATAGATAATTTCAACTGTATTGTTCTGTTCTTAACTGATGCCAATTTGTTCTCTGTTATTCAGAGTTTAGATGGTTTTATTATTGTAGAAACATGAAACTAGTAGACTGGTGTTGACTAGCTGCCTTCCCTCTAGTCTTACACTGCTAAATTAGGGACGGCTAGCGCAGATAGCCCTCGTGTAGCTTTGAGCGAAATTCAAAAACAAGCAAAAACTTTATGTACGACAAACCCGGGATAGCCCCCTTTTTTTTTCTAAGATGTTATGCTAAAATTTCTTAATTATGGGAGTTTCAAAGACATGTGAGATGCGGACGAACAATGTCATAAACTCGGAAACCACTATACAGTAGAACGTCTTCTTTTACTCAAAACATTCTGATTGAAGTGACAAACCTCGATGAGGGGTATATTAATTCAGACAACAAAGCGGTGGAATTTAAAACGTTGTGGATGTGGGTGATCCCAATACAATAAAACAAGCGACTGACTAACAGTTTCGATCTTTCTCCAAGTTGGAGTAATAGAAAAATAAATATAGTAGTTAAAAATCATTCAACTGAAAGGAGAGAAAAATAACAGTTTTACTTTGCATATGCACGTAAAGACCTCACTGGAAATCTATCATTTTCATATTACTATTCAGGCTTACGAGATGGAAGTAGCAAAAATTGGTTGTCATTTTTGTCACTGAAATTGCTAAAAAAATGAGTTTCCAATATGTATCGCATAGCATTGTCAAACGTGTTTAGTAATACTTCGGTGCACAATTTAGATACTTTGAAATTCACGAAACGCGGCAATTTTGTTTTTTGCTGCTAAGTTTGATAAAATAAATATGTAATTTCTAATAACTGTCGCATAATATGGTGAAACGTGCTTATTAATATTTCGGCACGCAATGCTGATACTTCTGAAATTCATCTGACAATTATTTTATAACTAGGTTTAAAATCTTGTGCCAGTTTTCTTTTTGTTGTTTGGTTGGTTTCTGCCACTTGCCCTTGCGGTTAACACGGAAATCTAGTTTGTTTGTTGAATTTCGCGTAAAACTACTCGATGGCTATCTATCCTAGCCGTCCCTATATGTATAGTGACATATTCGAGGAAATGCAGCTAATCAACACCAAAGAATAGTAGGATTGGTCGTCACATTATAACGCCCCCCACGGCTGAAAGAGCGAACATCTTCAATGATGGAATTCGATCTTGCGATCTAACAATCGGGTCCGCAGAAGTATAGAATTTGAGTTTTAAGAACCGCAAGGGCATTACGTCAGTTTATATTTCTTTCTTTGGCAGCCTATCATGGCTTGTTTGTTATAGGACGATCGACTCGCAATTTGCAGATGGCGGGTGTGATTCCCATCACCGAACGAGCTCGCCTTTTCAGCCGTGGAGATGTTATAATGTGGTGGCCTATCGTTGGCAAATAATTGGCGATGGGTGGTGTTGACTAGTTTTCTTCTAAATTGGGGAACGGCTAGCGCAGATAGCCCTCGAACAAACAAACTTTCTTCGGTGTCTGTGGTATCAGCATTTTTTTTAACCTTAGTATGAAAAACATGTTTTACAGAAAATTTTTATATATATACTGGTACGCCTCCAGTGGCACAGTGGTATGTCTGCGGACTCACAACGCTAGAAACTGGGTTTTGATACCCGTGGAGGGCAGAGCACGGATAGCCCTTTGTGTAGCTTTGTGCTTAACTTCAAACAAACAAACTATATGCTGTAGATATAAGCAGTGAAAACCAACTATGTATAGGGAGAGGATCACAAAATTGGAAGTGTATCAAACTTGTCATAAGTTCGCTTTATAATTAGAGTAACCTTTTTTTTAATGCAGTGAAGGCCAAAATATAACGAAAGTCGGAGAAAAACATTATCAAAATTAATGCATAAGTAAACATAAGTTTAAAGAGCAACTTCCATTATCATCTTTTGTTTATTCTTCATCTCTTACTTTTCGACTTTTTACCTCAAGCCACTAAAGTAATTTCATTATTTTTTTTCTGGAAACTCATTATTGTAGACATAACAGTTCATGTTTGGAAAAAAATTGCAAATATATAGAAAATTTATGGGTGAAGGGCAAAATGACTCTGCTGCTCCCCCGTTCCCTATAAATGTGGGTGAGGCTCATTAAAAAATACGAAAATAACATTATTTAGAAATAGTCTGTGTCAAGAGTAACAGGCTAGAAAAAATCAATTTTCAACTATAAACTATCTCCTTCTGTAAAATCCCAGTCTTTTTCGCGCTGTGATATTTGTTGTTTATTTACAGTTTCCACTCTTTAAAACAAAAGCTGTTGCCACACAACGAAGTTTTATTCCTAAAATGCATTATTTGTAAAATTTGACCCAATCGTACATTAAACAGTGCCTGAAACATATTTTCATCGTGAAACATCTCTCTGTTCATGTTATAAGTTACTCTTTGCTCAGCTTGTTCATTAGTTAACGTTTAGTTCGTCAATTAAAGAGGGCGTTTAGACTGTATCAGTTTTAAAGATCGTGGGATGTATTTGACTAACAAGCCATCAAACACCTTGTAATAGTGTTGTAAAAGAATTTAGACTACGTCTCAAATTTTCACTGGCTACTCTTATAAGAAGAGGTTACAGTTATAAGACAAGTAATTTATTTTTGCTCCGATGTCTATATCAAATATCCTCTAACTAAAGGATTAATAAATGCTACAATCTGATACCGAAACTGGTCATCAAAGTTGGTGCAAACTCGTTAACTCTGGGTTTTTAAGTGCACTTTTTTAACCTTTTTATGCGCCAAACTTCTTATGTGTCCATGACAAAAAAATACCGTTAATATTGCAATTAACCTTACTAATTATACTAGGGTTATCAAGCAATTTACTTAGAAAATGAATGACTTCACATAATTGTTTTGGCCAGTTCTTTACATTGAGTGTTGTGAGAAGCAAAAACGTAAATATTTCGATATGTGGACCCCCCCCCCCCATACGTAGTAAATGATATGTAGAGAAGTCGGTAATTTGAACTTTAAACTGTCGTAAAGAAACCGTTTTGTTCAAACTGATACAACCTGAAAATTTGACAACGTGAGTACCTTGCACATCTGATACATGTACGTTACGTCATATATTTCTTATATTAGGTTTCAAAAATCTGTAGTTAAACAATAGATTATATGTTTAGTTCAAGAAATTTAAACTAATTCTTTATATATGAAACTAACTACATATCAAATCAGTCATGCAGATACACGCGTTATGGTTTCTACTGATATTTCCCCAGATCTTATTGAATTAACGATTATTTTACAAATTAAAATATAACATATTTTTCATTAAAAAAGCTTCATATGTCAGAATATAAATGACCACGTATCTACTATTTTGAATAAGAACAAAAGGCATTTAACTCATAAAAGCGCTTTTCACAATGACATGGTTTTCTCTCTCTCTTCTCACACACACACACACACAATAAAAAAAGATTAAATTACACTTTTGAAAATAAGGAATTTCCTTCATATATTTCAGTGTGGTCGCCCACAGTTTAGGTAGTCATGCCACCACTTATGAAACTAATATACAGGTACTGTTAACAATCATATATATACGTATGAAAACTATATACATGTACTGTTAACAATCATATATATACGTATGAAAACTAATATACATGTACTGTTAACAATGATATATATATACGTATGAAAACCAATATAGATGTACTGTTCACAGTTATATGCATAATTATCGCATATCCGTGGCTACAGAGAACAAAGGACACAAAAACGACATGTCGATTTTGTCTCTAAATAACGTGTATGGACGGTCAAGACATTCCATATTTGGAGCTTACGTTCTAAATATTCTCCTAAGAACACCATTAACTGTTAGAGAGAAGTAATCGTGTGAAAAGTATTGTTTTGGAAAGTTATTGACACATAGAAACGCATTCTACGTAGGAAGTAGGAAAAAGAAGAAAACGTTTAGAGATGGTTTTAGGCACAGCGATGAGTATTGCCAAGCTTTTTCGTCTCTCATGTATCGCCAAACTATTAAAACAACGCGCCCCCTGAGAAAAAGGTTAGTTGAACTGGAACTTCTGCATCATATCTACAATTTCGGGAAATAGCTTTGTAATAACGTTTCAGTAAAGAGCTTAGTTTTTGTTTCTTAGTACAATGCACAACCACGTATATATATGATTGTTAACAGTACATGTATATAGTTTTTCATACGTATATATATGATTGTTAACAGTACCTGTATATTAGTTTCATAAGTATATATATGATTGTTAACAGTACATGTATATAGTTTTTCATACGTATATATATGATTGTTAACAGTACATGTATATTAGTTTTCATACGTATATATATGATTGTTAACAGTACCTGTATATTAGTTTCATACGTATATATA
>NW_013666510.1:331442-333685 GCF_000517525.1 Limulus polyphemus
GGTTTCATAAGTATATATATGATTGTTAACAGTACAGGTTTATAGTTTTTCATACGTATATATATGATTGTTAACAGTACATGTATATAGTTTTTCATACGTATATATATGATTGTTAACAGTACATGTATATAGTTTTTCATACATATATATATATATTTATGTATGTTTGTTAACAGTACATGTATATAGTTTTTTCATACATACATATATATATTTATGTATGTTTGTTAACAGTACATGTATATAGTTTTTTCATACATACATATATATATATATATGTGTAATTTTATTAATCCTCAGAGTTCATAGATTAGCCATTAACTGAATACATCGATATTTTCCCTTACTTCATAAATCACATTAAATGAGACTTTTTTATACACTCAGCGAACAACATTATTATTTATTGACATTTTTCTGAGATTTCTTATCCGTATTTTTTTCAGTGAAGCAGGTAATATCAGTAGTGAGCATTTCTCCGTGAATAGATCGTTCTTAAGTTGACGAAAACAAAGAAGCACCAGCGAAGGTTAATATTGATGATAAAGGCAGAATGATATGTTTGACGATTTAAATACATAGTCATTAACGCCCACTTCTCTTTGTTGTTCAAGTAATTATGTTAATCAAACCTCATTTGGGAAAATATAGGTGGGTGTTTTTTCATGTGATATAGATCGTGCTTGTGCTACATACTTATAATCAAAATCGTTTACCTAACCCTAACCTCTTGTGTTTTTTTTTTTTTGTAATTAAACACAAAGCTACACAATGGGCTATCTGTGCTCTGCCCACCACGGGTATCGAAGCCCGGATTCTAGCGTTGTAAGTCCGCAGACATACTGCTGTGCCACTGGGGGGCAACCTCTAATGAGTAACGTCAAACTAATTTTCGGCCTTTAATAAGAACTAACAACTTTAATCTTACAAACTTATATATATGATAGTATCCAGTTCTTATGATGAAGTTTTTAGGGTTAAGCTTTATCACTAGCTTTACCTACAACCTTTATTTTTTGGCTAAATTAAACACACTGTGGCAAATAAATGTTCTTTCTTTTTAATCATCAGATAAACACGTTTAAATAAGTGGCTGTATAAAACGTTTATAGATAAATTAATTACAACCGGTGGCTCAGTGGTAAGCGAGATTATTAATAGCGCTAAAATTGTTGCTAAAAACGTATTAATGATGTAAGCTGCGCTATAATGTTACACGCAAAGTCAGTTAGAAAACTTTTTACAATTTAAGAATTTCAAATTTTTTGAATTGTTATTCTTCTTTCTGAGAAACTTTATAAGAATTTCACCTTGATGAAATAATCAGCGTCTTCTTTGAGTCAGAGTTGAGTTTTTTAAAAACTTAAGTGAGATCTGGTATATTTTGGGGGTTGAAGTAACCTAAATAATCATTTATTAATTCACATACCGGAAAATAACATCTTAGTGACTTATGCAACATCAAAATAGGGTCAACCATCAATCTACAGCCATGAGTTATTGTCCTTTCGGCATTATTTTGTCAACTTAAATATTTGACTCGAGCAAAGCACTTGTTTCGCCCGGTGCTGCTGACTCTTGCCTCTAACTAATGGTTCAAAACTACATACAGCTATTCCTGCGTCCGTTCTGTATTTAGGTTTGAAAAAAAAAATATTATTCAAAGATGATATTGGCTTCATGACAAGAAGATCGCCTCCAGCACGTCAAGCCTAGAACAGTTTACAACTCCAAGAAAATCCCCCTGTCTCTGTGCTGCCTGCACCAGTTTAAGAACGTAATCTTTGAAACGTTTAATATTCTCGATCACCAGAATCACTAATTTTAAGTCATCTTTTTGTTATATTTTATTTTTTTATCTCGGTCTAGTTCTCTTAAACTATAAAGGATGTTGTACTAAGCTGTAAGCGAGAAAAACGAATACAAATCTTGAGCAATAGGAGTTTCCATTAACAGAAAAGCATTCCAAGAAACGTGTCGAACAATAGGACAAGATGAAGTCGTCACTTACTCGTTTGACATAATCTTCGTTGAAAGCATGTAATATTGCATCGCACACTTAAAAGGGTCGGAAATCTCCTCCTGGCTTTCATAATGCAACCTTGTTATCATTTCGAAATCAGACAAGCACGTGTTCTATTGTGTCATCCACGGATAATGCGAATACGGACTGCAGAGGCTTATTAAAGATTATATATATATATATATATACAATGTATATATATATATATATATATATA
>NW_013666510.1:334685-340901 GCF_000517525.1 Limulus polyphemus
CTCACACACTCAATCCATTTCTGGCCTCACCTTTTTTTTCACACCTAATGTGTTTTTGATCAGATATCATAACGTTTTGTCAATATACACCAACAAACCACAGGAAGTAAGAAAGTGACATTCGATAGTAACCCACATTAGCTTTAGGATCGCAACCCTATTACTCGAAACAAACCTTTACTTTACAGAACCAACCAGATTCTTTAAGATATATGGTGGTAGTTTTTCTTCTCTAAAATAGTGTTAATAGCTTCCTTTATACTAACTCCATGGAATTTAGGTTAATAATTCCTTGTCATCACCCCATGCAATCAGTACAGCCAATATCAAACATTATTATTCATGCTAATTGCTTGAGCTACTATCACGTGACATTAAACGCTCTTTAATTAGAATGATTTCATAAAATTTAGTATGACTCTTTTGAAAACTAGAGCTAGAAACTGCTAATCTAGTTTGCTTAGCCTAACCAATATTTATGTATCTCGACGTCCTTTCACCTTAAAGTTTTGCTGCTCTAAATTATCCGTCTTTAATCCGAATTTAAAAAAACTAAAAACTGTCCACTTTTACTCTTAGGTGAAGGTGTAGTAAAAATGTTAGACCGATAGCTCACGTGACTTTTTGCGTAGGCGTGCTCAAAACTTTTCGTTACATTTGAGTGGTTTTTGTTGAATAACTTTGCACATGTGGCTCGTATTTACACTAAATGAGACTCTAAATTGTAAGTTGAAAATATCTATCAGTGTACCAAATTTTAAAAAAATCAATAAAAAATTAAGTATTTTTTGCTATCAAATAAAGTCTCCATACTTTTGGTGCGAAGAAAAAACAAAGAAGAAAGAAACTCAATCAAAATTGGAAATGTTATATCTCAGGCATTTCTTAATGGATTGTTTTTAAATTCGGTATGTAAGTAAGAGTATAGTAGAATACATCCACTGAAAATATATGATAATTTGGATTACCAGAGTCCGAGGTACAGAAGGTGGAAAATCGCTAAACTATCACTACTCTTAATAACCCACAGTGTGTCCTGCAGCAGGTTGTTTTGGTCGCACGACACACTACCGTGTGTGTCTTGATACTTTAAGCACGTTTTCTAGTCAATATTGTAGCTGCAAATGTTATGCTGCAAACACGTTTTCTGGTCAATATTGTAACTGCAAATGTGATACTGTAAGCACGTTTTCTGTTCAATATTGTAACTACAAATGTAATGTTTTAAGCACGTTTACTTGCCAGTATTGTAGCTGCAAATGTGATGCTGCAAGCACGTTTTTTGGCAATATTGTAACTGCAAATGTGATACTGTAAGACGTTTTCTTGTCAATATTGTTGCTGCAAATGTGATACTTTAAGCACGTTTTTGGTCAATATTGTAGCTCCAAATGTGATACTGTAAGCACGTTTTCTGGTCAATATTGTTGCTGCAAATGTGATACTTTAAGCATGTTTTCTGATCAATATTGTAGCTGCAAATGTGATACTGTAAGTACGTTTTCTGATCAATATTGCAGCTGCAAATGTAATACATTAGTACTGTGTCGGAACTAAAAATGTGATACTGGACCGAGTATCCCACGTCATTGATTTATGTTTTAGTCTTAAATATGGTACTATAAAAACTACTTATACGTCTACACCTATCTATCTCTTATCGCAAATATATATGTATATGTTTTTATCCCTCTGCCACAAAGACACACTCCGTACTTTCGGGCCATGGATGCCCTGAAATATTGAGGGTCAAAAACCATTCTTCTTCAGACAAGAATGACTCAAGAGTTGGCGATAGACGCTGTTGACTATCTGTCTTGTCGCCAGTCTATCTATTCAAATTAAGGATGGTTTTGTCTAGAGTGCAGCTTCGCGAAAAATTCTGAAAAAAAGTAAGTTATCTATATATATATACTATAACAATCTTTCAGTTTTTAAGTGTCGTGGATACTCTTAAGCATCACGTTAAATATTTCATATATTTCAGTAGAAGTATATTAAAGAGGGAAATCTAATACACCGGTAATAAGAAATTCGAAACTTTTAGTACATTGTTTTACATATATATGTATATGCTAACTCACCTGGTAGTACTTACTTACCTGAAATAATCCCTGGCAATGATATCAATGCATATCAATACAGATCGACTATCTCATATTTTTCATTTGATTGTCTATTTTGAAGTAACAGATAATCCCTAACTTTAATCGAGTGTTATTGATTATTTTTTATGCCATTACAAAACGTACTTCTGATAAACGAAGCAAAATAAGTCATCAGTGCTGTGCTCTCTATATAATATATGTCAGTATACAACTTAAAGCCTTGTTATTCACAAGAAAACTAATATTTTAAGATCAGTAGATATGTTGGTCGGGCGTGGTTTGTAGTTAGCGTGTCGGAATGCGTATCAGAAGGTCCAGTGTTCAAGACGTGACGGTAGTGAACAGGTTTTGCACTTTCAGCTTTGGGCGTGTCACAAGAGTAACAGTTATTCGATAAAAAGAGTCAGATAAAGTTATTGTGGTGACGAAAGCTGCTAAATTGCCTGTCTTCTCTTTGATCACGAGCTGAAAATTAGGGATGGTTATATCTGAACCCTAGGGATTTTTAACCCGGCCGTTTAGCCGAAGGACAAATAAGGTTGAAACTTCAATTTCCTTTATTTTTTTTTTTTTTGCTTATTTTTGTTTAAGTGCAGTAACATAACCCCGAATTTTAGCGTTATAACCATTCACCTTCGCAGCTGAGACACGAAGAGGGCCAATTTCAAGTATTTATGTTGGACGAACCCAGCAGAATACTTGTATGAATTCAGTCTATAAACTTTTCGTCTATAGTCAGATTAAGTTAGCCAAACAAACGAGAAGTTAGTCCCTCACAAAACATTATTGACAATATATTTTCTACACCAGAGTTTAAATACTTAAGAAAATCGTTTTTTGTTGTTGTTGTTGTGTTGTTTGTTTCTTTTTGCAAATAAGCTGCATTTCAGAGTGCAGAAGAACATATTTCTTGAGGATCATTTTGCTATAAACTTTATATTGACCGCAAGATGGAATATCAATTTGTACGTTAAGTAGCATGAATATGTTCTCTATACCTCATTATAACGATGTGATTACCGTTGGAAACCTTTATGTTCAAAACGACTGATCTTTAGAATCCCATTTGTCCAACTTTGATAGACCTATTAGAGCAACATATGACACAGTTCAGTGTTTTTAAGATGCTGATATGAATTATCAGAAACGTTTCTAACACGCCTAAACCACCCACCACCACCAGTGGCTCAGCGGTTAATCTGAGGGCTTATAACGCTAAAAACCAAGTTTCGATACCCGTGGCAGACAGCCCGTTGTGTAGTTTTGTGCTTAACAACAAAAAGTAACAGGCGTAATTTTTAGCAGGCCGTTTTTGGTGATATTATTTATACTATATCTTTAAAAATGTGAAAATATACAATACACGTTCAACTCCCATTCAGTATATTCAATCTGATGTAATGCATGAAGATACACAATAGGAGAGTAGGCTTCGAACAGAAAATTGGAGAAAATAGTACCACGTTCAAATACATATTTGTATTTGTTTCTGGAATTTTCGCGCAAAGACATAAGGGTTACCTGTGCGTCGTCTCTAATTTTGAACTGATAGACTGAATATAAGGCAACTAGTCAATAGCGCCTACCGTCAACTCTTGGTCTTATCTTTTCTTACCGGATATTGAGATTTATCAGGCACTCTTATAGCGTTACCTATGCCCCTGAATTGCGGATAGAGTTTTTGCGGCAACGAGACTCGAACCATACATCGGATTCACAATCCACGAACGCTAACCACTAGGCTATGCACAGTGCTCTAATAAAGTGATACACTCAATTAAATATGCTACAGTTTTGTGCATACATTGTGAAAATACAGTCATCATAGAGAGCGATTCAAAAGTCGCACACAAACACCACCACCAGGATATCTTTACATTCCGCCCGTTTGCGTTTCACTGACTGTCTCTCTTTCTTACCCGGCAAGACCAGGTGGTTGGGGCGTTTGACTCGCAGTCTGAGGGTCGCGGGTTCGAATCCCCGCCCCACCAAACATTCTCGCCCTTTCAGCCGTGGGGGCGTTGTAATGTGACTTTCGATCCCACTATTCGTTGGTAAAAGAGTAGCCCAAGAGTTGGCGGTGGCTGGTGATGACAGCTGCCTTTCCTGTAGTCTTTCACTGCTAAATTAAGTACGACTAGCGCAGATAGCCCTCGTGTAGCTTTGCACGAAATTCCAAACAAACCAAACTCTATTTCTTTCGTTACAATAATTGTTTTAGATATCATTAAGCCTTCAAGAATGTGTGGAAGTTAAAGAGTGGCATTGTGGTGTGAAAGCAATGGTGCACATTTCGAACAGCTGTAAAGGCAGGACGTATAAAAATCATGGTGACGCGCGACTTTTGCATCATCTTGTATTATCAAATGCTAACTGATAATTGTGTACTGAGGTTCATTGCTCTTTATAAACACGATGTTCCAGGTCCTGTGGCTACTATTGGAAATATTTCCTTCATCGTTTATCAAGCTCAGTCTCATGACTATTGTTCAACAATCTCAGTATATCCAATTATCAGTAGCTTTCTTTGGTAAGAGCTGTGAAATATTCCTCCTGTCTTAAGCTTAGCTGTTAAACTGTAGGAAATCCGACATGAGCTAAATATACTGGTGCCTAACATGTCGCCCGTAGCACCATGCTCGCATCCGCGGCGATACTTCATTGCATTAACATAGTTTAACAATCTCCATGTATCAATATCCTTCTTTGAAAAGAGCTATGAAATATTCCTCTTGTCTTAAGCCTAGTTGTCAAATGATCGGAAATCCGCACTGAGCTAAATATACTGGTGCCTAACATGTCGCCCGAAGTACCATATTCGCATCCGCGTCGACATGTCACTGCAGTAACATAGTTTAACAATCCCAGTACATGAACACCCTTATTTGAAAAGAGCTATGAAATTCTTTTAGTCTTAAGCCTAGTTGTCAAATGATCGGAAATCCGCACTGAGCTAAATATAGTGGTGCCTAAGGTGTCGCCCGTGGTACCATGCTAGCATCCGCGACGACACGTCACGGCATTAAGATATACAGATCACTCTTATTAAGTGTGATTAACCCTTTCCATAACGACCGGACAAAAAAACGTCAAAGAGATCCTTGTAGAAACTGGACATTGTTATTATATAGTGTTTGTTAGCCTCAATTGCCCTGTAATTTTGATTGTTTCTTATCAAAATAAAATACTACTTCCAGTTAGTAATATAAAAAATCATGGACCAAAAAATTGGTCATGAATGAGTGTATGAAGCTAAAGGTCTTAAATTATTTTTTGTACAAGTGTGTGAATAAACAAAGAAACAAAGGATCATCAAGAGGAGACTCCCCAGTGCTGCCTCAATGAATTATTACCTTTAAAAAATCTAGGTTGATATATTTCATCTATTGCATTTAGCTCCTAGTGGAGTTAAGTGCTACCAGAAGTTGGCTAGTAGCCAGAATGGACATTACTTCTTAGCCATAGAGTAGGAAGAAACGCTTCTAATCATTAAAAAATAGATATACTTTTTTCTATGAAATCAATAAGAGATTGACAGATAACATAAACACTGAACAAAATCCAAGAATCCATTGCCAAAAGGCCACATAAACACCTTCCAAATACTTTTTTTTCTGTGTTTCTTGACGGCTCATGCGATTGTCAAAACAATATATTTTAAATTAAATACTAACTTCTTATCAAACCAAGTTACCTACATAGATCGGAACCTAAGTTATACACATAGTGACAAGCATAGCTAGTGAAATATAGTTTTCGAAGTATATTACTTCTAGATTAAGAAAGTAATCATGTGTACACTTTCAGCCGCTTGGGCCTGCTAAACCTAATTTCCTGATTTTAGTTTCTTAATTTCTTGTAGCTCAGTTCCATTTTTCAGCTGTTTTTGTAATATTAGGTCGTCAAGAAATTAATGTTGCTTTTTTTAGATAAAAAAAACTAGAACAACTTGTATATCAAAACAAAACATTTATTAAATGAAATAGTCTCCATTCTTTTCGATGATGCTTTTCCATTTTGCTATCTGATTGTTAATGCCCTGATTAAAGAAATCACTTGGTTGTGAAGCAAAATACCTGTCGATGTCCTCTTTAACACCTTCCACATT
>NW_013666510.1:341670-351821 GCF_000517525.1 Limulus polyphemus
ATACGCGTGATGTACACTTGTTGTGGGGGGGGGGGTGATTAAATGAAAGTGTTCCAAAACGCGACATTAATTTCTTAACGACCTAATAAAATATTACTTGGAAAAGGTTGTAAAATGTTTTCTCGAAGTTAGTTGTCATTGGCTTAATGACAAACTCCGTACGATTAGTTCAATTGTAGTGGATCAAAACTACATGCAAAGCTGTTCTTCTTGTCTTTATTAAGTTGTTTTTTAATAATTTTCTTCCCTTGGCCAAACTCAGAATAACTGGGTAGAAGGAAAAAAAACGGTAAAGCAATTTTTCAGTCTGGTTGTCAGTTTGTGTACACCTCAGGTAATTATTCAACAGGCGGAGTACAGATGTCGAACGTTCACACGAACATAAACTTAGTAGCAATGTGGCAAAGAGTTTCAGTAACATAAAGATATTTGGTACGCTGAAGCACGCTTTAAATCATCCAGTCAGTATCTGGGGCCTGTCCTAGAGAAGTTTAGAAAACCATCTTGTCTTGTTTCATCAGAAGATTGTAGACAACGTTAAATACCATAAGAAGCTGCGCTATATCTATATAAGTATAATTTTTTTTTACATCACAAAAAAGAGGAGGTTCGGCTGAATCCCCTCGAACCTACTCCCCACCCCTGCGTATGTTGCCAAGAAAGTGTTAATTAAATCCGTTTACGGAACCAATTTTTCAGTCTGATTTTAGGTTCAGTAAAGCATAAAAAAAGACCTGAGACATTTGAGTTAAGTAGCAAGTGTTATATTTCTGTTGAATAATATTACCTTGTTCATGCTGAGCTTAGCAACTCAATCGAGCTTACCACTCAAATATATTATATGTTATTCATACTGGCCCCTCTATATTTCATATCACTGAAGCTTAATAATTTACACATTGTGCTATTATGTTCTTTCCTTCGTTTGATCTATAATCATGTTTTTGAGAGTGAAGATCCTCAACTTTGTTTATTTGTAAATATTATTATTATTTGTATTGGAATTTCGCGCAAAGCTACACGAGGGCTATCTGCGCTAGCCGTCCCTAATTTAGCAGTATAAGACTAGAGGGAAGGCAGCTAGTCATCGCCATCAACCGCCAACTCTTGAGCTACTGTTTTACCAACGAATAGTGGGATTGACCATCACATTATAACGCCCCCACGGCTGAAAGGGCGAGCATGTTTGGTGGGACGGGGATTCGAACCTGCAGATAGCGAGTCGAGCTCCCTAACCACCTGCGAGCTCCCTAACCACCTGGCCATACCCGGGCCAAAATATAGATTTGGGAAAGAAGTGACAACATTCTAAAAGCGTATAAAATGTTTTAAAATCACAATTTTTAAATAGGTTTAACATTTCATATTAATAAACTTACGGTTTTGTATTATGCTGATTTAAGAAGAAGAAAAAAGAATCATTTGCGTTAATGCTTAGAGTTAATCGCATTTATATAAGAACGGTACGTCCCAGGTCCCATGCTGCCCTTAAAACTACCGTCCGATGTCCATAATTACACATTATTGTCCGACATGCAATTTTCATTATCACAAGCATCGGCGAATGACAACGTCTACATATCTTGACGAATTGTCTACATATCCTCCATTGCACGTTGACGTCGGCTTCTAAAGCCATGTTTGAGCGGTCCAAAGACACAAAAGTCTATTGGAGTCGTATGCATCATCGGTAGACTCAAAAAGTTTGTGGAACGAAATTGGTGTAGTTCCAGGAGATATGCCTAGCTTCATTACAATGGCGTTTTGAGTCCAATGGTTCTGTTTGTAACCAAATACTTCACTTTGCCAATCGGATTGTTGGGGCGTCGTTTCCAAGTATATTGTCCTAAACGCTCCACAGCTATGCGAGTTTTTTCGCTTCCATGTAAAACTTTGAAGGTTTTTCTTCGTAGTGTTGCGTCCTTGGGTTCTACGTCATTTAACAATTTTGCTGTACGAATGATTCAATTCAGAAACAGTAGTTATATACCACTTCTACCATATACATAGGTCTATCCTGGCGGCATTGCACTGTAGTATTAATAGCGAGGAATTTTCCGTAAGCCAAATGTCAAACTTGTCACACGCCACTGTATTAGTACTTGCAAGTCGTTCTTATAAAGAGCTATTATTCTTCCACATCGCCCGACTTCAATTTGAAGTAGAGTAAGAAATTCCGGAATTTTAAACACTGTACATGACATTACTGTAACTGACGTAAGATGGCGCTTACCATTCATTTATTATTACATCTGTTTAATGACAAACAAAAATTTTAATGCAGGTTTTTTATGTGTGAATTCTGTAAACTTAAACTGCACAGTTCTGAACGAAAACTGTTGGGTAATGTTCTACCGATAGCGATCGATTCCGAGCAGATATAACTTAATGTGTTCTCTGAAATTTTTATTCGTCCTCTTCACACAATAAACAGCGCCTTCCAGTTCAAAAACATAAAAAAATTGCGTAAAGGCATCGCGAATAAATCCATGCGTTAAACTTTAAAGACATCTGTCCAACGATGTACGTACAATCGACCCACAAGAACAATAGAAACGTCACCACCAAAGAACAATTAATCCTGCACTTATACAAGAGTTCATTATTTAAAGCAAGATTTTCAAAATAACATCGAGATTACTTTTAGAATGCCATATTTCAACGTTTTGTGTTATAACCCTCTCATACTTCTATGAAAAAAAGCATTTTTCTCTGACATCAAAGCGCAGGATGGAAAGACATCTCGGAAGGCAGCTCTTGGTTAAAAATACGAGCTTCCTAACGGAATTATTTTCTTAATTCAATGCATTTTCATTACTACGATGAACATTTAGTTCCTAAATAAGACTGATATATTACCTCAGCCTCAAATTTATGAATAAATTAAATTATTTGTAAAGAAAGAAAGGGATATGGGCATAGTAAAAGCAGAACAATGCCATCACTAAAGTAATTACAAACATAATTTATGAATACAATATAAGTACACATAATGAAATTTTCTTCTTCTTCTGGCTACTAAAACAGAAGGTGTTCATTTTATCACGAAAAAATCTATGAAGTAGTCGTTCCTCGAAATTGGAATCTTAGATCTTCAATTAGAACAGGTCTAACTTTGAAGAAAATAGCTGGTTTTCGTTAAAGCAACATGACCGTAAAGAAATAAAAAAAGAGATAGCAGGAGATTGAGAGGAAAAGCTGCTAGAAAGAACAGACTAAAAAACTGCTAATTATCATCTCACGTTTATCTTGTTTCTACTGGCACATTCACAGACTTGGAGTAGTGTTATAAGCTTCTGAACGGAGTCACATAGAGGACACTAGAGAGTTAATTTCTTTGGATGTTATGTTGTTTAGCAGACACTTATCTACACAAATTCCAAATTATGACAGGTTTGGATTGAAACAAGTTGAGTTAATTTCAAGTTTTGGAAGTAAAAATGTTTTCAGCTAATGAAAACCATTTAATCAGTGCAGTAAACATTGTCTGTCTATCTGTAATTCTCCTTACAAACACCATCATCTGTTCATTTCATATACGTGTATGTAAAATTTACATATTGGTGTTACATAATTTGGGGATCTATAATGATGTAATAAAGAATATGTTGTTATTTTGTTGTAAATAACTATATTGTGTGTGTCGTAAAAACTGATGTGGTTGTTTTTTTTCTATCATTCTCCCATTTCCTCTCATTGTCTATCTTGCTACTTTTCTGATTGCAGTCTGTAGTTCGAAATACATAAATATAATACACGTGGTTTGCAAAAAAAATAGCATTATTTTTTCTTATAATTCATATTTACATTAATGTTGATGCTTTTCAGTCACTTTGGATATTTGAGGCTATATATAAAAATAATAGTAGTAAAAACCTCATACCAAATTCCTTACAGCTAGCAAAACCTGGTTTTCTGTAATAAATTACTTTTCTCTTCACCCTCACGAGTTTGTTGAAGTAAAGTAGTAGCTTATGATCGTAAGTAATTACGAACACGAAGTTAAGACGCTGGAACAAGACAACCTAGACGTCTGCGGGCTTTCTTAAACCGCTCTTTTTCTCTTCCCGGTCTCAATAAAAGCTATGGAGAAGAACATGTTACGCATGACGTCACCACGGATTACATCCTTTAGACTGGATATTAAGTTCGGCATTTTAACTTCGCTGATTTCTGACACGCGAGCTCGCGAAGCATTAATAAACCCATGATGTGCACTGGAGTTGATACAAGACTACATAGCTGTTTAAACAGTGAGTAAGCTGTTAAAAGAAAGTGGACCTCGGCGGCATCCTTTGGATTTCTCCGAACAAAGTGACGTATCTTTTCTTCTTCTCTTTCACCTTTTCCTGACAAACAGATTCATATTTACTATTATCAAAACCAACCAAAAAAAAAAAGGTCAGCTATAGACCGAACCTGTAAGAAAAAATTTTGAAACAATATTTTGGGAAATAATTAAATGAAGTATCGCCGTATTACAAATTATATACACTTTTCAATGTGATGCATAAATATTATGAACAAGAACACTGTGTTTCTGACCACAGAGCTACGTAGAGAAACAATATTTAGGAAAACAATTATGAAGTATTGCCGTATTACAAATCATATAGACTTTCCAAAGTGATGCATAAATATTATGAACAAGAACACTGTGTTTCTGACCACAGAGCTACGTAGAGAAACAATATTTAGGGAAACAATTATGAAGTATCGCCGTATTACAAATCATATAGACTTTCCAAAGTGATGCATAAATATTAGAACAAGAACACTGTGTTTCTGACCACAGAGCTACGTAGAGAAACAATATTTAGGGAAACAATTATGAAGTATCGCCGTATTACAAATCATATAGACTTTCCAAAGTGATGCATAAATATTAAGAACTCTGTAGTTCTCACTTATGAGCGAACTGTATAAACAAGAAAACTTGCCTTGAGTACTTGTGGTATACAAGATCACTCGTATAATGTCAGACCGTTTTTGTAATCATAAATGGTGGTGTACCATTTTTCCATTGGGCTTGTCCAATGTTATTTCATTTATATAAAAAATGATAACGACGTGGATATTTTACTGTATTCTAATACGTAATCCGAGAACCTTCAGGGATACAGCATCTCATTGCATTTTTTTTTTTCTACACGACGATATTGCGTTTGTTGTAGCTATAAATGCCGTGGAAAAGCGAAATGCTTCGGGAGAAGATTTGTACAATTTTAAACAATCGTATTTCAAACGAACTTAAAAAAATACATTGCCCGAATGATTATCCTTTAAACAGTATTTCAATGCAGTTCTGTCAAACTACGTATAACATTTCATATATGGGAAATCTAATAAGCATCATGAAAAATAATAATAATAGTGAAATTCAGCTGAAAGTTTTTGTTTTGTTATAAATTCAATGATAAGTTCTATAAACAATTATAGGGCCCCGGCATGGCCAGGTGGTTAGGGCGCTCGACTCGCAATCTGAGGGTCGCGGGTTCGAATCCCTGTCACACCAAACATGCTCGCCCTTTCAGCTGTTATAATGTGACGGTCAATCCCACTATTCGTTGGTAAAAGAGTAGCCCAAGAGTTGGCGGTGGGTGGTGATGACTAGTTGTAAGTAACATGATATTGTTATCGCCTTTAAAAACCATGACTTTTATCCTTATGTAACACGCTCTTATCGTTTGTAGAAACCATTATTTTTATCCTTACTTAACACGTTATTATCGTTTGTAGGAATCACAACTTTAATCCTTACGTTACACGTTATTATCGTTTGTAGGAACCACAACTTTAATCCTTACGTTACATGTTATTGTCGTTTGTAGGAATCATAACTTTAATCCTTACGTTACATGTTATTATCGTTTGTAGGAACCACAACTTTAATCCTTACGTTACATGTTATTATCGTTTGTAGGAACCACAACTTTAATCCTTACGTTACATGTTATTATCGTTTGTAGGAACCACAACTTTAATCCTTACGTTACATGTTATTATCGTTTGTAGGAACCACAACTTATCCTTAAGTAACACGTTATTATCGTCTGCAGAAACCACAACTTTTAAATAACGCATTATTTTCCTATGTAGAAACTACAACTTTCATCCGTAACTAGAACGTCATTGTTGTTTGTAAAAAGTCTCTCTGTCATCTATCTACAAATATAGTCATTGTCCTCTGTATATCATGTCACTGTCATCTTAAGATTACAACATCATAGTTTGCCATCTAGTAAGTACTAATGATGCCTGTAAGCAACGTTAATGGCATCTGTAGGTAAGGAAACATTTAACAGTGGCAGGCTATCGCCTGCTTGCCAGAGTTAATGCCTGATCAAATATTTACAGTTAGTGTCCAGCTGTGCTGTTGGTGCTATTAATAGCAATGGGGAAACATTTACAGATTTACTTATATAAGGATACTTCTGTTAGTTGGATAAATATTCGTTAACAAAACTCACTGGACAAAAAGATCTAGTTACCCCAGCCCTCCCACTATCTATCTGTGTACCTACCTATCGAGCTAACTAACTAACTAGCTAGCTTTAGCTTGAAACGAACTTGTCATGACGTGTTTATTTTATTATCAGATTGCACTGACAGAAAATATTCCTGCTTTTAATCTGCAAGACAGTATGTTTCTCGTATATTGTTTAGGGCTAGACTGTTCAGTTATGTATTGTTTTAGTTATTCTGCATATATTCACGTTACGTATGCTCATAGCGGTTTTACGATTACCCCTACGTTTTAATTATTTTTTCGTATTTTAAGGGTCACGAGAGCGAGGCTTCTCCATACGGAGCTTTATAATCTATCTCAGGCGTTCACTACTAGCAATATACTATAGACAACCCTAATACGTCAAAATATGTGTATTTTACATACTGCTACGTGATTGAAATATGAAGAGGATGCCCGAAGCTTGTGAGAGATGGCCCCAATAGCCAGAAACGAACCATGTTTTCTTTAAGTTCTTCTCGATTCATCAATATCCATGAGTTGTGTTTGTTTCTTTTTAATTTGAACAACAAATAGGAACATAATTTAATCAGAATACATCATATATCTACAACAAATTGATTATATCTTACAGTATTATAATTATAAATTCTTAATACTACATAACACGTAACACATACATCAACCGTATGCTAATTGTTTTTGCTTAAGGGTTATGCTAACTCTAGCAAGGTATTACGGTATCATTAAGTAACAGATGAGTAATGTTTAACGTGTTTTAATACTTTATCTTGATTATAACCTATCTCCTACCTAACAAGCCACGAATGTAATTATGTAATCAATTAAACTACACCTTCGAAATATTTTAACCAAATATAAACTCTTCATAGCATTACAAAGTTTAAATGATAAACAGCAAATTATTTTGACGGACTGTTAGACCTTGTCAACCTAGAAACCGACCTGTGGTTTTGTTAACTGTGTGTGTGTGTTGTTTTTTTTTTTTTTACTGTGTAAATTGGTTATACTGAATAATACAGTGTTGATTACGGTAGTTTTGTTAGATGTGTGTGTTTACTGTGTGATAGTATTATAATAAGTAAGAAGGTGTCGATTACGGTAGTTTTGTTAGCCGTGTGTGTTTACTGTGTGAATGGATTACAATGAGCAAGAAGGTGTCGATTACGGTAGTTTTGTTAGCCGTGTGCGTTTACTGTGTGAATGGATTACAATGAGCAAGAAGGTGTCGATTACGGTAGTTTTGTTAGCCGTGTGTGTTTACTGTGTGAATGGATTATAATGAGCAAGAAGGTGTCGATTACGGTAGTTTTGTTAGCCGTGTGTGTTTACTGTGTGAATGGATTACAATGAGTAAGAAGGTGTCGATTACGGTAGTTTTGTTAGCCGTGTGTGTTTACTGTGTGAATGGATTACAATGAGTAAGAAGGTGTCGATTACGGTGGTTCTAGGTACATAATTATTGGCTAAATCGTAGGGTAAAACGGACACTAGTGAAGGAATGAGTCGTAATCTTAACTTACTAATCTTTTGAATCAGCTGCAACTCAAAAAATGTTACGCATAATAATTATTTAGAGTAAGTATAAATAAAAGAGAAGATATTTATTATGGAAAATCTTAGTATTAAATAGTACATAAAACGGAGGGACTATTTTTAACTAGTCTTACTTAATTTTACAAAAAATTAATCCTAATGAAATAGTTTTATTATTGCCTGGTTCGAGGTTAATTATGAAAACATTATAAACAACAAATAACAACACTGTTTCCTCAGTCATTGGAGTTTCGAACCATTGAAGTTAGTATAAGAATGAATGCATATTTATTTTATTTAACTTTAAATATTACTAACAATTGATTAGTTTATTTATGCAAACATAATTACTGACTATTTCTTAATAATTTCCAAGTAAATAAAAGCGGTGTATAAAATCATTACGACAGTCTGAAAATATTGTTACGTGAAGTACGTTTCTCTAACATCTAAACAGGGGTATACGTAAATATAGGTAACGACGTGAACGTTTCAGGTTCCCCCCCCCCCTAGTCTTAGCGTAATAAATCTGTGCATAATTCATAGTTCCCGGAGTGGGTTGTTACATTTTTACTGGATGTAAGAAATAACTAGGATCTCAGTATAAATTTGAGTTTTATATTGTTGATGGTAAGAATGGAATTAAAGGGAAAATTACATGGTATTCGTATTAACAAGATAATTATCTAAGCCCAGAGGAGTTGCTCTACTGAGCCGAAACGTCAGTAATTAGCATGTACAAAAAGAAGGAACGGAACAATGAGGTAAAATAACAAAATTATATGTCACTTGTGTATAATTATGTAAAGTTTTATAAATTGTTTGATGTAATACATTTTTTTACCATAAGAGGTTAACATCCGGATAAATGACGTGTATCTATCTACAAGTAGAGGAAATGTTATTATTCTTTAGTAATATAAGTACTGCACCAAGAACTATCAGTATATGTCTCATAATTACAGTTCTACACGGTTTACGTCAGAAGTAATATATACTGTCTGTTATTAAACATTCCAATTTTCTATATATATACAGTATAGCATGCATTTAATCAGTGAAATACTGTACTTTAATTTACATAATGCTGACTGGAACATAATGCACATAATTACAAATAAATATAACGAGAAACTGTATGTAATGAAGGCGTAAAGCCGAAACTTTGAGCAAATCAAACAACTGGTTCAAATTCTATAGAATTCACGGTCGTTTTATTTATTTATAATTGGAATACTGTCTTTGTTTTCAAAGAACAAGAGAAACAGAGAGAGGGTACCAGGTGTACTTCTAATGAAAGGCCCTTTGTAACGTGAATACTGACACGCTCCATTAGTTATCCGTATATGTGTGTGTGATACTGTTACAAAGTAACCCACTGAATGCTATGGCTTCACTTTAATACACGTATTAACCTGCAGCATATTTTTATCGTATCTAAACAATTCTTGCAGTTTATGTAAAATACGTTACAGTTTCAGATTTTCAAGTTAAATTCATATTTACTCATGTGCTGAATATTATACATCAGAAAAACAACAGTTAGTCAAGCACACGAAAAGGAGATATATAAAAAAATAATAATGCTTATAAAACAAATCAACTATTAAATTTTAAAATGAGGTAACTACTAGCTCCCAAGAATTCTGTTTAAATTTTTAAGAATAATTTAAGCTGATACAATAAATTTGGATTTAAATCAAAGACTTAAGTATCTCTTTAGTTTAACTTGTACTATTTAATGAGTTTGTTTTTCTTATATTTCATAAGGCTTCTTATTTTAAATTTTCACTCCTACATAACGTATTGATCGATTTGTTTTGTTTTTTTGTTTTTTTTAATGTCGCGCAAAGCTACACGAGGGCTATCTGCGCTAGCCGTCCCTAATTTAGCAGTGTAAGACTAGAGGGAAGGCTTATTGTCGTCTGTAGAAACCACAACTTTTATCCGTAAGTAACATGATATTGTTATCGCCTTTAAAAACCATGACTTTTATCCTTATTGTTGTCTGTAGAAACCAAAACTTTTATCCAGAAACCACAACTTTTATCCTTAAGTAACAAGAACAGACGACAATAACTTGTTACTTAAGGATAAAAGTTGTGGTTTCTACAGACGACATTAA
>NW_013666510.1:352821-358755 GCF_000517525.1 Limulus polyphemus
ACGGCTAGCGCAGAGAGCCCTCGTGTAGCTTTGCGCGAAATTCCAAAACAAACAAACAAACAAAGAATATTTGCTTATCCCTTGCGGGTTGAAGCATCTTCCAAGTCGGACAAAAATATCTGAAAGCTTATAAAAATCATCAAATATCTAGTTCAGAAATTGAACTTGTTTAGATCAATGTAGGGTGTGATTTTACAGACCAGAATTACCAATAAAACAAAGAGAAAATCAACTCAAAATACGGTTAATAACAAGAAAGGCCAACATCCGCAAGCGTATACAAATTTTCTCTCCCTAGTTCCCTTATTCAATAGGATCCTCAGAATATAGCAGATTTCAAGAGAGGATTGTATTCAAGGTAGGGAAGTAAAGGGGACATGAACTACAACATACATACTTCAGGGGATAGACACTTAACACTGTATCAACTTGAGACTTTTTTGTGGGAAAGTTATATTGGAGGGTACTAAAATGTGATCATTAGACATCCAATTTCTGCGTAAATTGTTTTAAGTCTGACGGCTAATACCACTAAAAACCGGGTTTATATACTCGTGCTGAGCACAGCACAGATAGTCCATTGTGTAACTTTGCACTTAAGAACAAACAAACAAAATGACAAAAACGTAATGTTTGGGTAAACAAGACCTAGTCTTTGACATGTTATGTGCAATTTCTTGTATTATATGAGAAAATACAGTATTAACAACAACCGCTTATAACGTTTACATGTACAGACAATATATTTAAGTCTAGAGTGTCTCTCCCTGTGGTTTAGTGGTAAACTAGAGGGCTGTTAGTAGAGATGTGCATCTCATCATTGATATTGATGCCGCGATACGATACGAATCTAGTTACAGGAGTTTTGCCAATGGTTTGTTTCAAAGTTTGATAGTCTTGTCTGTAATTTATTATCTATATTACTAGATAATACTATATTACTATCTTATTTAAGTATTTCACACTTAGTGCTTTTTCAAATTCTCAGGTTTGATCAACTAAATGGCAATTGGCAAGAGAAGTAAAATAAAAAAGTTAATATTTGTCTGTCTATTTTATTATTGTTAATTTGTTATGTTACTTTGCATGCAATGTTTTTGATAAAAGAAATGAAGACAACATGTAGTACTCAATACTCATCTTCCTTTGCTGAGTCATTAATTTTTTCTCTACAAAAGAAATATAATGTTTATTGAAAACTTGCCAAATTTCATGAAGATATATAAATCGTATCACGGCTTCACGATACGATGATCGTATAGTATCGCTGTATCGACACACCTTTAGATGATTCACGAGAAAATCTGGATCTGATGCCCTTGGTGGGCACAGTGTATACAGCCTATTGTGAAGCTTTGCATTAAGCACACACAAAAAAAAACAACTAACAAACAATCAGAGCTCACTAATACATACATTGCGAAATACAAATTTGCTTCCTTACACACAACTTCAGTATGCCTTTTGATCATTTTCACACGTTCAATAACACGTTCAATGATGTCAAGCTACATCATTGAGTGGCTAAGAAAAGGAGTGTCATTTACATTATTTAATGATAAATCTATCGCATTTATGTTTTCATTAAGTGTCATAAGTAATATGTCCTTGTTCTAAAGCTTGATACTTTATAGGATTTCTCGCTTATAAGTTTCACCCGGGCTCGAGACGTGATGCATACGACGGCGGATGCTGCTTGCTGCCAGGCTTCTGTCTGGTCAGGAGTTTAGCCCATTTACACATAAGATGGCGTTCGGGTTGAAACTTTTAATTCCAGCATCAGTTCTCTAGACTTATGTAGTTATTATTCTTCGAGCAATCACGTAGAACGTTTGTATTGTTTATAGATAGTTTCAAAGATTCGTATTATTTATATTAGTTTTCAAAATGAACAGAAGTCATTACTAAGTGCTTGTATGTATATATATAAACAGATTCGTGTATTAAATCATATTCACTATGCGAGATATTTGCTAATGTTCAAATACAAATTTGGTTTCATATAACTTCAGGTGTTAAATCGCATTCACTATGCGATATTGTTATTTATTGTTGAAATACAATTTTAGTTTCGTAAAAGTTCAGGAATTAAATCGCATTTACTAGGTGATATTTTTACTTATTGTTGAAATACAAAATTAGATTCGTACAACTTCAGATGTTAAACTGCATTCATTATGCGATATTGTTACTTATTGTTGAAATGCAAATTGAGTTGCGTACAAGTCCAAGAGGTAAATCGCTTTTACTAGGCGACATTGTTATTTATTGTTGAAACACAAATTTAGTTTCGTTCAACATTAGGAGTTATATCACATTCATTAGGCAATATTGTTACTTACTGCCGAAATGCATATTCAAAGTTTGTACAACTAAAATGGTCTTTTAAGTGAAAAAAAATGTAACATTGTCTCTCAGTTATCAATATGTTGTGATTGTCACTTTTCGTTGAACTTCACTATATTTTTCGTAATTATACATTTAAGTTTTACTGTTATACACTGATAACATTTCAAAGTATATGCTTGCGAACTTCCGTAGTTATAATTATAAAGTCATAATTGCATTTAATGTTGTTCTAAGATAGTCACGTTATTTAATCTTATAAGACTACGTCAGTTTTGTTATTACCAACTTTCGTTTATCATTATAGATTTTCGCATTTGGAAAATATTACTTCTAGCCAACTCTGAATAATTTTAACATTAGAAATTAATTACCACTGTGTTTCAGAAGAACATAGCTGGCTGTTAATTTGGTCGCAGACTGTCTTTTATGGGGTAAATTAGGCTAGAACAGCAATCCCGAGGTCCCCTTCTAACTAATTTATGAGTGTAGCTGCTTGTCGAAGGGGGCGATTAACAAGGAAAGAAGTATGTAAGCAGTCCAAGTAGAACATTAGCACATGTCGCGCACGTGAATGAGAAGTTTGAAAATTATTTCCTGATACAAAAGAGTTAATTACCGCAGTAAAGCTCCCCCCCCCCCCTTCATTGGTTCAGCGCTAAGTCTGAGCGCTTATAAAGAAAAAAAATCAGGTTTCGATACTCGAGGTAGGCAAAGCGCAGATAGCCCATTGTGTAGCTTTGTGCTTAATAACAAATAAGCTTGCAGGAAAATTGTAGAATGCTTATTTTAACGAGAAATATATTATTGGTTTTTCATCTTTTCTCCCTCTACTCCAACGTAAATAAATGATTTCTTCACCCAACAATATACTCATTTTTCAAATGCTCTAATAATCTATTATATTCTCCAGTGCCTAAACTAACTCGGCCACTAAATAATGTTAACCCTAGAATTATCTACTTGGGCCCACCGCCTTTTTAAGCAAGTTTTTCCAAACTGTTTAACAACCAACTTATTGTGGATCTATAAATTCGTTGATTACATAGTTACACACAGAAAAATGTAAACAAAACACCATCAATATTACAGTTAATTCCACTAATTAGTACTAGGGCTTTGTATACATTTTACATAGAAATGAGAGATCCCACACAATTTTGGGGGCAGTTTATTTATGCTGAGTGCTGAAACAGGAAAAAAAAAAAAACACCGTAAAAATTACCCAATATGATACATACGTGAACTCCACAGCTAGTGAACTGTATATAAAAGAAGTCAGTAATTTGAGGGTTAAAAATACTGTCAGATCATAATGATACAGTTCACGAACGATTTACTAAAACATTGCTTGTTACATTATACCGGAGGTTCAACGGGATTCAAGCCATGTTTGATGCAGGTGACGGAGTATTGTGTGGTAGAATAGCATCCGTTAATTTTTCAATAACCAGGAAGACTTGCGAGTAAACAGGAAACCAGACTGCTGTCACTGGATCTAAACTCTTTGTTTTAACACTTTGGTATAATAATGAACGGGTATTGTGTGTATTGGTTAATGCACGGGGGAATGATGGAGTTTTAGCTTGCCTTATCTTTAAATAGGGGATGAAGTTTAAATATGTTAGCAACCTCTGCATTCAGAATATTTAAATTTATAACTTGCAGCTACAAAAGACTAAAAACACAAACTTCGGTAATATTTGTAAAGTTTATAAAGCAATAATAACGCGTTTTTTATGCTTATACCCACAACATATTTGATTACTGAATCATTTTACAAATTTTGCTGGTTTTCAAAGGTTAATCAGAAACAAGAATGTTACAAAAGTTACTAGTTAACTTTGTTTATTTGGCTGTATATAAAATAGCAAAAATTTGTAACAGCTGGATAGCTGGTAGTCAAAGAATGCACATTGGTATGCATGATAATAACAATGCTAGCCCACGAATCCGCACTATATCAACCATTAGCTAATTAATATCATTACTACGCCACGCCTAAGCCTTATCTGCTGATTTACTTGTCAATTAACTTTAAGAGGAGGGGACCTCGATGACATTAGTGAGAGTGACAACATCTATAGCACACCCACGGCCCCAAAGCACGGAGCGCGTTTTTGCAGCAATTTGTTGGAACCACAAATCCTCAGATTCACAGTCTAGATACGCTGTTAAGCCACACTCTACCTTTCTCTCCTGTCTATACATATTGGTTTATTTGTCAATTGCATTTAAGAAGGGGGGGGGGGTCTTGATGACGTAAGCGAATCTGAAAACATCTTTTGATTTTGGACCAGACCTTATTTGTAAGTACAAAATAAGAAATTCGGGAACAGCCAAACCACCATAGAACTTTGTAGATATATTGGAGTCTATAATAGAGTGAAAAATTGTCGTCACAAGGTTACATTAGTGGTAACAAATCAGCGGACCCGGACTGCGAATCATTGGGATCGTGGTTTGTAACTCACTGCAGCACTTTAGGGCCGTGGGTGTGCTATAAGTGTGACGGTCAAATCCCACTATCCAGTCAGACTAAGAGTAGCCTAAGAATTGGTAGTTAACTAAACCGCATTCCCTCTAATCTTTCAGTTTAAAATTTCGGAGTTTCACGCAGAGCTAAATAAGGGAAGGTAACTAGTCAACAGCACCCATCGCCAACTCTTTGAATATTCTTCGAATAGTAGTATTTGACTGTCACTCTTTTAGTGCATCCAGGATACAAAGCGTGGAGAATTTGTTTGCGACAGTGGGTCACGAGCCATAGATCCTTTCGTAGTAGTATCATGATGGGTTATTTCAAGAACCTGAAACGTAAGACTTTCTTAACATTTATATTTCTATCTAACGATAATTTTATAAATTATATGTCTAAACTAAGTATCTTGATTTTTGGTTACAACTGTACTAGTTAGCACTGTTGGTATTTATTTTATCCCGACTGTAAGTTCTACATAAATGTTTAGGTAACTTTTTTATATTAATTAAAATCGTTATTTATAATGCATGATGTCAATCACAAATGAATGAAACCCAAAACTAAACTCCTGGGAATGAAGTACAAGATTTTCATACGAGGTTGGGTGCTCGTGTTTTAACTGAATATTTTTGTTAAATAAAATTATCCCTGTGTTAATTATTTTCGGTTTCCTGAAAACATCTATTTTGAATTACAAATGATGTTATTCTTGGATTTTATCGCAAAGTTACACAATGGGCTATATACACTCTGTCCACTGTGGGGGATCGAACCGCTGGATTTTACAGCATGTCCCCCGGAGGGAGGTTACGAAGGAGAACACATTGAAGTTAAATTACTAATTATAATCTTATGTTTATGCTCGCACGAATCTTATTTGATAAGTATCATTTTCATTTTTAGATCATTATTTAAGTTTGTTTGTTGTTAAGCACAAAGCTACACAAAGGGCTATCTGTGCTCTACCCATCGCGGGTATCGAAACTCGATTTCAGCGCTTTAAGCTCTCAGACTTATCGCTCAGCCACCAGGAGTTATTATGTAAGTATGTTAGTGCCTGATAAATACATAAATATATTATATATATATATATATATATATATATA
>NW_013666510.1:359619-364177 GCF_000517525.1 Limulus polyphemus
GGCATGTCTGCGGACTTATATTGCTAGAAACCGGGCTTCGATACCCATGGTGGGTAGAGCACAGATAGCTCTTTGTGTAGCTTTGTGCTTAAGAACAACAACCTTATAATATGATTGTTTCGTGTCGTATGTTTAGAAACGTCGTATTATCATGCTATTTTTAAATGACCTTGCAATGAAATGATATCATTTTATAAGTTGAACATTATGAAGATATTACTACAGAGTTTACCGATGAGCTGCGTTTTAATAAATTATTATGATGAAGTTAACATATTGTACACTAATGGTTTAATTGTCTTACATTTTGAGTTACTCGTTTGTTCATACCAAAAATAGAATAAAGTTAGCATTGGAAGAAATGGGATTTCCAATTACACCTATACTAAATTCCTTCGCCAATATAAATTACAATATTTTTATTGTAGTACTTGCATTAGTTTCTCGGTGCTATTCTTAAAAGTCTTCCTTTGCTGGAAAGGTATTTAAACTCTTCCATTACCAGCAAGCTACCGGTGTCTTAGAATTATTCTCTTGTTGGAAAAGTATCAAAATATCTTAAAACACTTCTGTTGTTAGAAATTTATCAATGTCTTAATTAAAGCTCTTCCGCTATTAAAAAAGTATCGTGTCTCAAAGATCTTCAGCTGCTCCGAACGTACAATCTATTAAAACACTTCCGTTGTTAGAAAGGTATCAATGTTCTAAAATTATATTGCTACTAGGAAGATTGTTGTTGTTTTTTAGCACAAAGTTACGTAATTGACTATATGCACACTGTTCACCATGGGGAATCAAATCCAAGATTTTAGTGTTATAAGTCGGTAAATATTCCGCTGACCCACCGGGGAAAACAAAGAAGGTTCAAAATATTGAGCAATAAATTCATCAGTAAATCACCCAACATATTTTTTCCTAAACCCACAGAACGGTTCCACGGCAGAAGGTTATAAAGGGGGAACTAGTGAATTTTGTTAAAGCCACAGAACGGTTCCACGGCACAAGGTTATAAAGGGGAACTAGTGTTTTTTTGTTAAAACCACAGAATGTTTCGACGCCACAAGGTTATAAAGGGGGAACTAGTGATTTTTGTTAAAGCCACAGAGCGGTTCCACGGCACAAGGTTATAAAGGGGAACTGGTGATTTTTGTTGAAGCCACAGAACGGTCCCACGGCACAAGGTTATAAAGGGGGAACTAGTGATTTTTGGTAAAGCCACAGAATGGTTCCACGGCACAAGGTTATAAAGGGGGAACTAATGTTTTTTGTTTCTATAATTACCTCTTATTAACGTTTTTTTAATGGCAACTTCATATTATGTTCTAGATTTCCATGTGGTACTGTTATGAAAAATAGCATTCCACAACTGTATGAACAGTCGCGTTAGGAGAGACCTCTTAATGTTGTTTGAACTACTAATATTAATAGATGGTAATCTTAATCACTCATTACTCGGAACTTTATACTGGGATGGTGTGACAAAAAAGTTCTCGAAACGCATATGATATATATCTATATATATATATGCTTTTCTTCTGAACTGAATAGGTTATATGAAATGTATTTGTCAGTGATATGTTTGCATGAAAAACGCGTTTCCGCTCTTTTTTCGTTTACTGGCTTATACTTCCTTGGCCCTAGGGTATCATGGGATTGGAAACACAGTATAAAAAGAGAGTCACCGAAGTAAACAACTGGCTACTATATTGCTTTACCACTGGCGATTGCGTGATTCTTTTCGAACTGAGCAGATACTTGAAGTAGAAAATTCCTGTAGTTGGCTAGGGTTGCATTTACTTGGCCACGTTCTTCAATCGATAGCTGTTGACGACATTTGCTACAACAGAGACCGCGCGGGAAAGAGCGCGTGTCAGATAGCTTGTGCAGCTGGCTCGTGAAGTCGATCGTAACGACCATTTGATAATCGGAAAGAATTTTTCCGTTTCTGGAATCATCAGCAACGATGTTTAGACGGGTTTTGTGGTTTGCATTCCTCTCCCTAACCTGGTCCGGCGGATATTTGTACGTTATCAACGCCACTGAGGGGCGAATTACAGAAACCGGAATCAGTAACGGTTCAGACCCGATACTCGTACCGATTCAAGACGGAACAGATTCCGATGTGAATAATACTTCTCCTGTTGATGAACCAGCAGAAAACTTAACGAATGTGTCTGCTATAGACAATGAACTTACTGACCAACTGACAACCTTAATCTACCAAGACGACACTCAGACCTCCGACTGCCACATGACCACGCAGAGTCAGCTGACGGTCATCAAAAGTAGTTCATTTCCCAACAACTACGGTCCTAACTTAGACTGTTTGTACACGGTCCGCCGGAATTCCTCCAGGTGGTGTTACGTGACTTTCCTTTTCAACGTATTGGATTTGGAGGCAAGCGAAGGATGTGGCAAGGACTACATTGAGTTGGCCGGAGAAAGATTATGTGGCTACAACCCGTCAGGGGTCACTCGTCGTAAGTTTAAATCAACTTCTGAATTATTGTAGGGTCTTTTTTTATATAATCAAGTCACTAATATAAATGTTTAAAATGCAACTGATATTAGGCATATTGTCACATGTAATTCTCGCGAACTGTTAACAGCTAATTGTACATTATTTTCCAATCACACATCGCAACTATTAACTTTCAACTATAATAAAAACTCGGTTCACAGTATTTACTCTAAGAAAAAACCGGAATTACACGTTCATTAGGTGTTCGTGCTATATATAACCTGACATAAACTTTACGACTTAAAATGTTGTACTTGTAACTTAATATACAACTTTGTGACTTAAGATATTGTAACTGTAATCTGAAATAAATATTTGTGACTTAAAATGCTGTAATTCTTAACTGATATAAAAATTTTGTAGTTTGGCTACAAATTGACCTAATCCGGTCATGGACCAGTCCAGTACACTAACCACGGACCACATCTGGGACGAGATATTTTGACGAGCACGGATTTCATCTTTAATGCCTGTAGAGAACATCTGAGTTTGAATATCTGAATTTGAACAACTGAGTTTGAATATCTGTGTTTTAACTTGAATAGTTTTCAGCGTTTTGTAAGCAATTTCAGTTTCCAGTAGTTTACACTCGAATAAAATACACATTTAATTTCGACAAAATGTTTCTGTTCAAAAGTTTTATTTTGTTCAAAAGTAATAGGAAACTCTGTCTGTCGAAATTTTAAGCAAGTAAGTACATACTACCGTTCACTAAATTTCCGTTAGTTGCCTTTCGGCTGTTAAGAGATTTTCTTAATTTTCGCAAACTAATCCGAGACCCGTATGTGCACGAAGATAAGAAACAGATAAACTTGCTTCGACTCGGTTTCTAGCCTTTCAGCAATTCAGTAAACACTCATCTGTAAAATGTTCATCCCTAATTTAACTTAATGCACTCACCGGCTGTCTTGGTTACTGAATGACAACCTTAGTTACTTGTGTATTGAGCAGTCGTATATTTAATTCAGTCTCAAGCAGCCTTAGTTACTGAATGACAACCTTAATTGCTTGTGTATTGTACATTCCTAGATTTAATTCAGTCACCTTAGTTACTGAATGACAAACTTAGTTACTTGTGTATTGATCAGTCGTATATTTAATTCAGTCACAAGCAGCCTTGGTTACTGAATGACAACCTTAATTGCTTGTGTATTGTACATTCCTAGATTTAATTCAGTCACCTTAGTTACTGAATGACAAACTGAGTTATTTATGTACTGAGCAGTAATAGATTAAATTCAGTCACCAGCAGCCTTGGTTATTGAATGGAAACCTTAATTACTTATGTATTGAACAGTCATAAACTTAATTAAATCACCCTCAGCCTTTACTTTACTTTCCAGAACAACTCACTAGATGTTTATGTACTAAACATTCGAAATCAGTCACCAGAAAACTTTCCCTAATCTTTCTGAACAACTCATTTTTTACGTAACACTGTTGTCATTCGGTTAAATCCAGTCAATAGTGGCCTTTATTTTATCTTCCTGAACAGCAGAGAATCCAACTCTCCATATCTTAATGAAGAAATATCTATCGGACGATCTTTTATTATAAGAATAAAGATCGAACTTTTTGTACAGGAATATCGAAGGGTTTTTGTAAGAACATCTACGAATGTTTTAATGAAAAATTCAGACTCTTAATGTTAAAATAATAGTTAAATTTTAGTGAGAATATCTATCGAAGTCTTAATTTAAGAATAACTAAGAAATTTATCAGTTTAAAACATAGATTTTGACTATTAATACAAAAATAATTATCCTATTCTTAGTGTAAAATTAGCTATCCATCTCAGGTTAAGCCTAAATATCCAACTCTTAGTGTAATGTTAAGACAGCGGAAGTCATGCGACGCTGGGAGCATGCGCGCTGGAGTTTCTAGAAAGATCATGACCTATCGGAGAACCTCGCGAACGTCCCAGTGTTTGCTAGACGCCCTCTTTTTTAATGTATAAGCCAGCGAAAGATAGAATTGCAGAGATAGGCAGATAGATTGGAGATAGAGATAATTGAGTCAAGCGAACAGTAGGCACCG
>NW_013666510.1:364844-365995 GCF_000517525.1 Limulus polyphemus
AATCAAGAAGGGAATTGTATCGCTGAAGTCACTCGGAAAGAATTTTTACAGTAAGATTATCAAATTCTTAATGCAAGATTAACAGTACCCCTCTCACTGTGAGATTAGCTATTCAGTTCATAATCTAAGGTTGCCTATCGAACACTTAGTCTGAGGTTAAGAATTTAATCTACGATTAGCTATCGTGTTCTTACTGTGAGATTGACTATCCAATGTCTTAGTGTAAAATTAACTATTCATCTTTTAATCTAAGTTTTATTATTCAACTCTTGATCTAAGATTAACTATCCAGCTTTTAATCCAAGATTAACTATAGTATTCTTAGTGTAAGATTAACTAACCATCTCTTAATCTAAGCTTAACTACTCATCTCTTTGTCAGTGTTTAACTATCCAACTCTTAACATGCTCACCCTTTCAGTCGTAGGGGGTACTATTATACGACGGTCAATCCTACTATTCATCGGTAAAGAATAGTCCAAGAGTTAGCGGTGGGTGGTGTTTACTAGCTGCCTTCCCTCTAATCTATCACTTCAAAACTAGGGACGGCTAGCGCGGATAACTCTCGAGTAGTTTTGCGCGAAATTCAACAAACAAACAAACTTCTGATCTAAGACTGACTATCTAACTTGTATTGTAAGATTAACTAATTAACTCTTAAAATTAGGTTCCCATCTGATAGTCTAGGCTTAACTATCAACTCTTGTCTAACATCCTCGGTGGGTCAGCGGCAAGTCTGAGGGCTCAAAAATTGTGTTTTGATATCCGCAGTTGGCATATCACGGATAGCCCATTGTGTAGCTTTGTGTTTAACAACACAAAACAAGCAACTAGTGGCGTAAAAATAAATATTAAAGTCTTATTAATAGCAATTACCGAACTCTTATTAAAATTATAGTGTGACTCTTAGGGTAAGAAGAATTATTTATTACATTATGTAAAGATAAACATTTAGTTATTACTATAAGAAATGGTTCTGAATTTTTAGTTGCATTAATTTGCACTTCTGAAAATATCAATACAAGTTTCGTTATTAGAACAGGAAAACGATGAAAAACAATCATGTTGTCAAATTAGGAAGACAATTCTTTTAAATAATTGAATTTATATGAACATATTTAACTAATCCCTCAGGTGTGGATAACAAAAAAT
>NW_013666510.1:366016-370832 GCF_000517525.1 Limulus polyphemus
ATCCCTCAAGGTACGTGGTATACAAAAAATATGGCGACCAATCTTTAATAATTGAATTATATGAACATATTAACTAATACCCTCAGGTGTGGATAACATAAAAAATATGGCGACCAATTCTTTTAAATAATTGAATTTATATGAACATATTTAACTAATCCCTCAGGTGTGGATAACATAAAAAATATGGCGACTAATTCTTTTAAATAATTGAATTTATATGAACATATTTAACTAATCCCTCAGGTGTGGATAACATAAAAAATATGGCGACCAATTCTTTTAAATAATTGAATTTATATGAACATATTTAACTAATCCCTCAGGTGTGGATAACATAAAAAATATGGCGACCAATTCTTTTAAATAATTGAATTTATATGAACATATTTAACTAATCCCTCAGGTGTGGATAACATAAAAAATATGGCGACCAATTTTTCCAAACTTTCGAGAAAAACAAACACACACAAATCAGCTGTTAGTAACTCTGAAGGGGTGAGAGATCGAACAACTATGGTCGGATCCCTGCGGTAAAATGGAGACGCTGGAGACTCAATTTACGATTCTCTATTTTGTTTTTAAACTGAGAACAAACAGTGATTCTGCATATAAAACATACAGTGAAATTCAATAACATCGCCAAGCATGGCTCTTTACACGTAGGGGTTCCAGAAATTCTCTGATTTTGCCTTCAGTTGCCATGGCAATAAAAGCACTGCCGCAGCATTGTCATTGAAATTTGATTAATGAAAAGATGACCCCACAATTACAAAAAGAAAAACAACAGAGGCACACTAAAACTACGTCTTGAATATACTTGCTTTATGTCTCCATTGGCTCAGCGTTAATTCTGAGGACTCACACCGCTAAAAACTAGGCTTCGATACTCGTGGTGGATAGATACACCACAGATAGCCCGTTGTATAGCTTTTGACTTAACAACAAACCAACAATATATGTTTTATCTATATAGAGGATAGTGTACTCTATTGGTCAAAAAATTTATACATACAGACATGAAAGTAGAAAATTGACAGACCTTTCTCTGGTAGACTATCAAACTATTCGTTTGCATTATTGTTTTATAATAGACTTAAAATATATTGATTTTATTGATGTTATTCTTAAAAGTTTATTTAATACGATATAATCTTGCCCTAAAGTAGGAATAAAAAGACCAAATGTATTCTTTAATAAATTTCTATTTTTACCACCAATGAGTCCTTCATTTTATAAATTTTGAAACTTAAAATTAAAATTCTACCCTTATACTTAATTGATATGGATTAATAATATTCTTTAATCATTCAGAATATCTTACCCTTATAGTTAATTAATATGGATTTCCACTATTCATTAGTCCTTCAGAAAATGTTGCCTTTATTGTTCATTAATACGGATTTCTACTATTCTTTGATTCCCCAGGAAATTGTAACCTCATAATTAATTAAATGCGGCTTTCTAATAATCTTTAATTTTTCAGAAAGTTTTGGCCTTATAGTTTATTAATCCGGATTTCTACTATTCTATAACTCTTCAGAAAGGTATGACGACGACTTTCTATTCCTTTAAATGAGGCTTAATAGATGTATTACGTAAAGAAAAGCTTTGACGTGAATAGCAAATGATAACATTTTACTTATTGGACATTTTGTTTTAAACATAACCAACGATTATCTGGAGACTAATAATATAAATTGCGTTATTCAAATTTATTCATTATTACTTGAACATGAAGGGTGTTTCAACAAAGACAATTTCTGCCACTAAACTTTATAAACAATGGAAATTCAGCATTCTGCCCCTAAACTTTATAAACAAAGGCATAAGGGAATTCAGCAATTAATTTTACGAGATCTGCTCTGACACTCATTAGTAACAATAATCTTCTATATGTTGTAAACATGTTCAAACAAGGAATTCCCTAAACAAGCCTTCCGACAACAACGCTAATATTTACACACATGATCGATCGTCACAGCGCCACCTAGTCAATAAAAGAGTTGGTCTCAGCTCAGGATACAGACAAGCTATCTCGATATAAGGCTAATTGTAATGGATCTCAAAGATCTATTCTTATATATTCCTAGATTGATTATGTTGTAAATAAGGACGAGTAGATGGCCTTTCTATATATTACTAAACTATCTGATCAGGTACGTGTAATGCGAAACGTATTATACATATTTCGTGTGATGGGTAACATCATAAAAAGATATTCTACTTCCACAAAGTGTTTCAATTTGTGATCTAGAATTTTATTATTACAATGAGACGTTTGACAAATGATGAACAGGTATGACATTGTTCTGCAAAAAAACACGTCCTTATTTTGTGGAGTTGTTCTTTATTTGTAAACTTAAGAATGAAACTGTTCAAAAGGATTTTCCCTTTAATATTTTTGAATGGATATTTAATGTGTTATCAAGATTAATTGGGCTGGACGTGGCCTATTAGATAGCATGCCGGTCTGTTAACCCGAAAATCTCTTGCTTGCGCCCGTTGTCAGAAAATCGCACTCCGCTCTTTGACGCCGTGGTGCGTTAAGATGGTCAAATCTCACTATTCGATGAGAGTAGTCCAATCGTGGGTTGTGTTGCCCAGCTGAATTCCCTCTAGTCTATTAGTTTAAAATTAGATGCGTTTAGCGCGGGTAGTCCTTGTGTAGCTTCATGAGAATATCCGATGGAACAGTGGTAAGTCTTCGGATTTACAATGGTAAAATCAGGGGGTACGATTCCCCCTCGGTGGACACAGTAGATAGCTATAAGAAAACACATAACACAATATCCGAAAAAAAACAAGATTTAGCTGTAATATATATATATATATATATATAAACCTTTAAGCTTATAAAGTTCAGTCAAATAAGTTAAAATGTAAATTTGGTATTGTGAACTAACACAGACTAATTACTGAATTTCTGTTACCTATAAAATTAATTAGAAAATAACCCCTGGCATTTGTACTAATTAGGCGTACCAAAGTAAACGATACATTGTCTACCGAGCGAGCAGGTCATTATTAGGTAGGTTTATGGTTATGTTTTGGGTTGTACGGATAAATTAAGGTATGACATGTTATTTACTATATAGTTTCTTTCGTTATAGAAAACTCAAACTAATATTAACTCTTAATAAGTTTCAAGAATAGTTTCTTTCGTTATAGAAAACTCAGACTAAAATTAACTCTTAATAAGTTTTAAGAATAGTTTCTTTCGTTATAGAAAACTCAAACTAAAATTAACTCTTAATAAGTTTTAAGAATAGTTTCTTTCGTTATAGAAAACTCAAACTAAAATTAACTATTAATAAGTTTTAAGAATAGTTTCTTTCGTTATAGAAAACTCAAACTAAAATTAACTCTGAATAAGTTTTAAGAATAGTTTCTTTCGTTATAGAAAACTCAAACTAAATTTAACTCTTAATAAGTTTTAAGAATAGCATGGATACTATAACAAATGTGTTACTTATTAGAGGAATATATTATTTTTAGTTACATAATAGTGACAAGAGGCTATTTTCTCCCTTTTGAAACTTAAATGCAAAAAAGGAGCATTTATCTCGTCTTTAGTTGTCGTCCGGTGTTTGTTTTTTTTCCCCCACAGTTAATGATAATTAAAAAAACAGAAACAAATCTTAACTCTCAAATTACCGAGCCCCCCAGTGGCACAGCGGTATGTCTGCGGACTTTCAACGCTAGAATCCGGGTTTCAATACCCGTGCTGGGCAGAGCACAGATAGCTCATTGTGTAGTTTTGTGCTTAATTACAAACAAACAAATTACCGACTTGATAATGTACTGTTCATTACCGGTAGGGCTCACATGTTGACTAATTTTTATGTTTTGCCGATTTCAACATTTAAATATAAACAACTACACAAAACATATGTGAGAAATCACTTCTTTTTTTTATGTAAAATACATAAGAGACCCCGAATAGTAATTAATTGGATTAATTTCAATATTGGCGGTATTTATATTTACTTTTTTTTTTCTGACTGCATCAACAGTTTAGAAAAGTGCGTTTGAAAGGTCAACAGGTTCATAAGTTTCACTGGTAGTTATAGGGCTTATTCAGTTTGGAAAGCCCCCCCCCCCTCCCCCTTCAGTCACACAGCGGTATGTCTGCGGACTTATAACGCTAGAAACCGCTAGAAACAATGCTTAGAAAAAAGTTGTACGAATTCCACCAGAGGGTCCAGTGAGAGAAATATAGAAATAGATTTCTTAGGATGTTTCTACTGTATGATGTCAGAGTAGTCTGTATCCATCAGAGATTTAGTGGTTCAATTTGGACATTTTGCCCGAGTTTTTCGTTTTATTAGTACTCTTAATTATATTAAATATTTCCTTCATAAAAGAAAAGTAAAACAATTTATTAAATATAGATCTACTGACTCGGCCGGGTGTGACCTGGTAGTTAATGAGCCCAGATTTTGAATCTAATTCATGGTTCGAGACCCTTTGCTGCAAAAAAAACGTGCTATACAATCTAGGATCGTGAGTGCTCTATAAGAATGGTAGTCAGTTCACATTATTCGAGCACCAACTCCGGCAGTGGGCGCCGTTGTCTAATGTGTTAGTTCAAAAAATTTAAAATGGATATTCGTAGATAGCTTTATCGTTGCTTTGCGCGAAAATTCTGAAAACCTTTTTGAAATTTTGAAATAAATTATGGTTTTATTTCATTTTTCCGTGGCCCATCGAAACATCTGAAAGACTTATAACTCTAAAATTAGCGGTTCGATCCCTGCAGTGGACGCAGCCCAGACAGCCCATTGTGCTGCCTTGGCACTTAAACTATTAAAAT